>NC_043757.1:27538685-27683685 GCF_902148845.1 Salarias fasciatus
GTGTGTGTGTGTGTGTGTGTGTGAGAGAGAGAGAGAGAGAGAGAGGGTGTGGACAGATAAGTTCAAGTGCATACCGGGAAGCAGGCTCATAAACATCCTGTTCTGAGGAGGGCTCCTCAGAACGACTTTTTAGACCGCTGAAACTCCGAAAAAGGATGAATTTGGGGTGAACAAACTTAAACAC
Source organism: Salarias fasciatus (assembly GCF_902148845.1). NCBI lineage: Eukaryota > Metazoa > Chordata > Actinopteri > Blenniiformes > Blenniidae > Salarias > Salarias fasciatus. The sequence continues at coordinate 27,538,870 of NC_043757.1, forward strand.
TATGTTTTGGGCTTCTGAGACCTATATGCCGTGACTGAAAAAATAGCATATGTCCCCTTGAAATTGAAATCACAACTGTCATGCCCTGTGCCCCTGTGGCCATGTGGGGGCGCCCTGTGCTTGCCCTGCCCCACCAGTTTCTGTCTGATCCTCTTGTTCACCTGCCTCGTTATCACCTAATGTGTGACACCTGTGTTCCCCTCTATTTAAGTTGCTGCTCCCCTTGTGTGTCTTGTGGGCTCCTTGTGGGTCTGTCCACGTGTTCTGTTGTGTGTCCATGCCCTGCATCAGGGCAGTCCTGAGTTTCTGAGTTCTCCGAGGTGTGGTCATGGCCCTCTACCTGAGTGGGGGGGGGGGGGGGGGGGGGGGGGGGGGTTTGCTCTTGGGTTCTTGCGGCCCTGGGCTCTCGGCTTGGTCGGTCTTGGCTCCCTGGGAACCGTGCCTTCCTCTACCCCTTCTGAACCCAGTGTGTGGACGTCTGGAATGGAGGGGTGGGTCTGGGCTCTGGGATGGCTGCCGGTTGAGTGCCTCTCTGGCTATTTCTGTCTTCTCAGGGGTCAGCGGTCATATTTGCATGATCACTGTCACATTTTGAACTTGATCACCACTCATCTTTAAACCATCTCATATTCTGCATGTGGAAGGAACATTCCTTTAATAAATCTGGATTCATCTTGGTGAACGTTCTGAATTAATTCATAACACTGAGTTTCCCGGACTGAGTGTCTGCACTGAGACTTTAGAACTAGATGATGAGTGAAGTGGGACTCGGACGGTTGGATTCTTCTCGTTAAAGGCTCTGGCGTGTGGAGTGAAGCTCACAAGACGGGAGCCGCGCAGCGAGAACGAGGTCCGTCTGACCAGCCAGTCCTCGTACAGCTCGTGGATGGCCTGCAGGTGCTCCTAGATACACACACACAAACCACAACATCCACACACACACACACACACAGTGCTGACGGGGTTAGGGTAGGATTAGCACGTGCACAGGACGAAGAGCTGCTTCCTCACCAGTGTAATGCCCTCCTCCTCCGTCTCTCGGCAAGCGCTGCTTCAGCCGCCGGTGGCACGTCTCAGGATCCGTCTGCAGGTAGACTGAGAGAACAGGGAGGAACGTGGAGCAGTTCCACCAGAACACGCTCCACAGCGCACAGAGACGGGGACAGTGTGTGTCCTCTCACCGATCAGATCCACAGGACATGGACACGTTGGTGGTGATCCAGTCGAACACTCATTGAGCACGGCAAAGTCCACCTCGGGCATCTTCCCACTGCAGGAACATTCCAGAGCACAGACTGATCCAGAACTGATCCAGAGACTGATCAATAAAGATTCGCTGACTGGAAACTGGTTCGATCCAGCCCTGGGCCATGTTCTGATCCGGGTTTACCCAAACACCCGGTCACAGGACCCAGAACCAAAACAGAACATCTGAAGCCTGAGGCTCGGGGCCTCCAGCGGTCCTGATTCTGGAGCTGATTGATCAGTGGACAGATAGAAGGACTGATCAGTGACTCCGTACCTTCTGAAGAGGTTCTCCTCAAAGACGTACTTGGCGCTGAAGATGGACCTCTCCATCATCTTGACGGGAGAGCCTCCTGCAGCAGAGTGGAACACCGATCAGCTGATCAGCTGATCACATCAATGAAAACTGTCTGAAAGAACAGCAGCACAACAAAGAGCAGAAGAAAGAGGGCGACTGGGAAAACCAGGACTCTGAACCAGAACACTCAACCAGGACTCTAAATCAGGACTGTAAAACCCGAACACTAAAACTAGAACTCGAAAATCAGGACTCTTCAGTGACTTCAATGATTCAAACACAGAAACTCTGATGGATCAGGACCTGTGGTTCTGGTGGCTCAGAAATGGTCCTGGTGGATCAGGACTGTGGTTCTGGTGGGTCACTTACTGTGGTGGACGTGTGTCGGTCACAGCCATGGTGAGCTGGATGTAGCTCTGCAGCGTCAGGCCCAGCGTTCAGGATCCTGGTACCTCAGAGCCTGCAGGGACAAAGAGTCCTCAGAGACGACCTGGAACCACAGCTTGACCACGTGTGTGAGCAGCTGTTCCCATCAGAGTGAGGCAGACCCAGAAAAACAACCTGAACCTGGCTGTTGGAACATTACCAGAGGATTGTGTCCTCGGACGTTCCTCCACTTGGAGACCGGCTCTGTGAGGACCTGCAACCAACCAGAGCAGAGGGTCAGTCCACCATCCGGTCCAAACAAAACCCCACCCTGCAGTCTGTTGTTTATCCAGGCCTCAGGAGTCCAGGTCCACCAGCCGTGACCTCCAGGTGAAGGAGTGTTGGACTGAAGGAGCAGTTCCACTTTTTTTGAAAAAACAGTCAAAGTAGGCGGGGCCGTTTTGAAACCAGAGGACACGGGCTGTCGAGAATCAGGAGGACAGGTCCCGGAGACAACATGGTGTCTCTGGGACATGATTTGAGAACAAGAGTCAGAATGTGATCTACCTTGACATCGCTGGTTCTGCTGAAGTACTCCAGACACGTGGTCTTCCCACTGGCAATGTTCCCCTCCAAAACGATCTGAGAGCAGGCACACAGAGACCAGGTCAGCAGAGACCAGGTCTACAGAGACCAGGTCAGCAGAGCCAGGTCTACAGAGACCAGGTCAGCACACACAGAGACCAGGTCAGCAGAGACCAGGTCTGCAGAGACCAGGTCAGCAGAGACAAGGTCTAAAGAGACCAGATCAGCAGAGACCAGGTCTACAGAGACCAGGTCTGCAGAGACCAGGTCAGCAGAGACCAGGTCTGCAGAGACCAGGTCAGCAGAGACCAGGTCTGCAGAGACCAGGTCTACAGAGACCAGGTCTGCAGACACAGCTTCACACTCAGACACCTGAGGCCTGGACACTGACCTGGATTAACAGACCCTGGATGTCTCAGTTCCCTGGACTATGAAGCAGGTTCTGAACCCGGGTACTTCAGCCCAGACTCCTCCAGTCCTGATGAGCGTTCACATAAAAGAGGCGGAGCTTACAGCTTCTGACCAATCACAACCTGCTTCACTTTAGATCTAACATTCAGTTCAGTTGATGATTCCACTCCTAGTACAGGACTCAGGTCTGTATGCACACACACACACACACACACACACACACCACACACACACACACACACACACACAGACTCACCACTGGTTTCTTGTGGTCTCCGTCCCGCTGCAGCTTTCCTTGGAGGGCAGAAGACATAGTGAGACAGGAGTCGTCCAGTCCCTCAGCTGTGGCTACAGGTCAGCAGGCTACAGCCAGGAGACACAGAGACGTCATGACAGTCATGTTCTCCAGTAATAAATCAACATGGACCTAATGACACAGTACACAGCTCCTTATGTTGAAGTCTTGCTGTGTTGGGAATGTTCCACTAACAGTGTTGTTTCTCCTTTGGACCCACTTTCAGTCATCTGACTTGACGTGTTTCTGTCTGCTGCTTTATAACATGAATATAATGGAAGAAGTGAATACGATGTGTTAATACAGTGCAGCTGGACTCCAGCAGACTGGTCAAACACCCTGATCACTAACGGCTGAAGACATCAGGCTTCAGTCCAGCCATGCACCACCATAACTCAACTTTAACTTCTACTGCTATTAGCTTTAAAGATTTAAACTCAAAGTGCGGACTCCTCCTCAGTCAGCATGTTAACTTAACACAACAAGAGCCAAAGTTCAGATGTGGAAGAGGGAATGATTAGAAAACATTTTGGTCATTTGTAAGACTGCAACTATTACTCGAGTAACTGGAGTACCCCGAGTACAAAAAAAATGCTTGAGACAAATTCTTATACTTTGAGGCTTCGTTGTGGCGATGAGATGCGCGCGCGAGAGAGAGTGTAGTGTGTGTGTGTGTGTGTGATTAACGGACATATCCAGGCGATGCAGGATATCAGACTTCTGTCTGGAGAGATAAGGAGGTCTGCCTACTAAACTGAAAGTATCTAATCGCTCCGGTGACGCACCGCGATTCAGAAACAAAAAAAAAAATTGCTTAACAAACTCCAATACTAAATGATATTATGCTGACAATATATGTGCTACATTTTCTATAAATAATCTGTAATGAAGAGCAGATAAAAAGTCTGGAGAAACGGAAAAGCTTCTCGAGGATGCTTGGATCAGTGCGCATATATGGAACGCGCACTGCGTGAGCCCAAAATGTACTCGATTATTCAAAGAAATCATCAATGGAATACTTGATTCCAAAAATACTTGATAGTTGCAGCTCTAGTCCTTTTTATGCAGATTATGTCTCGGAACGGGAAGATTTCTGAGGCACTCTGATACATACATAGATTATTATCAACATAAAAAAAAACAGAATAAAAAGCAGATTAAAGGAGCCTCAAGTTGGGGCCATCCGCCATCCGTACCATCCGCCAACAGCCTGGAGGGGGCCATGCTATCCCTCCAGAATTACTATTGCAACAACACATCATCAGTACACTCAAAATAAGCAAACTGGTAGGCTGTTACATTAACTCAATTGTAACATGTTTCATCTAAGCTATAATTTAGTGTTTCAATCATGACTTCTGCCTATACCCTTTCAGTCAATGTATTGTTTTTAAGTGTAAGAATTATGCTTCTTGTGTTTTCCTGTAAAAAGATGACTGAAATAAACTTAACTAACTAACTAACATGACAAAATCATGTTGGCTTTACATGAAGTTAAGCAACTAAACATTCATTAAATTAATTCACATTGCAGTTACGTGAAGAAATTGCGTTTGTACAACTAGGCAGTGAAAGCAACGTCAATATCGCGATGATCCGCGAGACTTTGCTGTTGCGACAGTTCGCAGTGACACCTGGGAAGAGGAGCTGACCGCACATGGAAAAGGTATGTATAAAACTTCATTATTAGCCATCTAAATGCAAACGAAATACTATGCATAAATGTTGCTGGTTAGTGCGCGTTGCAGCGGAACTGTGTGCAGGTTGTTTGGTCGCAGGTTGGTGTATTTTATGCCGTATTCACACCGGATGACTTCAGGGCGCCGGTGACCAATTTCACTGCAAAGTCAATGGCGATGAGCGACGACGAGCGATCTCTGCACTCGCGTCCTGTAGCCCAGAACGAGCCACCTGAGGTCGCCCGTAGCCAGAGTTAAAATATTTTAACTTTTGAGCGACTGAGACTCGGTGCTAATGCTAAAACGCTAATCACAAACGCATGCGGACGGTGGAGACATGTCGATATTGGGCGTACAGTAAATAAAATATTCAAAGAACCGTTTGTATTATGATGGCAGATATAGATGCGCAGCTGTCTACTTTCTTTTCCTGCAGTTATCTTTTTAATTCTGAAGATAGATTACATGGATAGTTGCCTGGCTGTATGAATAGTGTTCTGTCTGTTCATTTGTTCATTTGTTTAACAATACTGCAGTCCGTTTTTTTTTTTTTTTTTTTTGATAATGTTGCTTTGTGGTAATAATAATTATGATAATAATGAATGGAAGAATCTTTTAACATCTTGTAGCATCTTTGTTTTCACACTGGATTATGTATTTTAGTATTGAACTCTGATATCAATGTCAGTTTATTATCTCTGTCATATGTTCTAGAAAGCACAATTAACTTGATTTTTATTGTGCCACTGTCATACTGATAACTAATTTCACCTGCAAATAATGCCCATTTTCTAAGCAGAGCTCAGCATTTTAAGCAAAGCTGATGTTTATGAAAATGTTTTCATGTTCAAAATGAAAAGCACCTTTTCATTACTTGTGTTTGCATCTGTCAATTGTCAACTGTTGTCTTGGATGGACAAGAATTGATTGATCTCCCCCATTTTCTCACAGCAGTTTGTCACCAAAGTGTCCTGTGTCTTCAAGTGAGCTGTCCACTACATCTGTCTTCCATTCGTTTGCATCAGTGACGACATCTTTTCTGGAAAAGGTATGAAGTGTGGGGGATGGTGGGGGTGGTGGTTAAATCCTTAGTAACATTTTCAGTGCAGGATTGCAGTGTGGCTGCAGCGATGCCTCACCTAGAGATTAGATCTTGCATATTTTTTTTGATGTGTGCCAGTTTCAGCCAAATGTATTTTCTTGACAGATGTACCTTAAAGGATAAGTTTGGATTCAACTGTTTTCACGTTGTTTATAGAAAGATGTAGAACAATATATTCACTCAGAAGGGTTTTCTGATCTGAAAAGTGGTCCGGGAGAAATTTAGATCCATAGTCGAGCTGCAGACCTCCATATACTGTTAGCCAATGGGGCATGCGTGGCGCGGCTCCCAAAACGACTTTAATCGTCCAAAAACTCATTAGTTTCACAATATTTCCTCATGGTCCGCTCAGCTCTCCTCCACCACAGCCCGGTGTCGCAAAATACATGCTGTTGCGGTTTTACAGATCTCTGAAGTGAATACAGTGATCTGGAAGCAAACTGAAGTACATTCACCAAGAGACAGAAGGTGGCGCTGAGCACCAAGTTGTTGGTCGCCACCCGCTCCAAAGAAGAAGATCTCTGAACTGCAAACATCTGTCCCGATGTCTGTCCTGCTGAGCCCGTCTCTCTACCTATCAATAAGCCTCCTTTCGATTTGTAATGACACTTATGTGTATTGGGAAATGCTGTCAGTCATTTGTTTTGATTATGTGAATTAAGTGATGGGGGGGGGGATCAAATGTATATCAGAGAAAAATCATTGACCTTTTCTGAATTGTTTCGGCAGGCTGATGACGAAGGCTCCGGAACAGCTATGGCAGAGACGGTCTTTGGAATATTTGTCATCCGACAGGAAGGAGCCGGGCCTGCTGATGACCCAGAGGATGTTGGAATCATTCTGGAAGGGGTGGAGGTACTCAACAACTTGAGAAATGTTCCTTTTGCTGTTGCGATGTTGCTCGCCTGTGTATATGCTCTAAACCTGAGCTACCCTCCGGAGTTGAAATGTACCTTCGAAGCACTTCAGAAAATCATAATGGAAATAGACGGAAGCAGACTATCCAGAGAAGTACAAGCTCTCAAAACATTCCTTTGCCGTTAGTGAAGTGATGGAGAATCCTTCACACAGGAATTGGAGCTCAGACAATTAGTTATCTGTGAAGGACAAATATTTAAATGGAAGGAGACTCAGGAGGTAGTCCCATTTCCCAACAGTTAATGGTCAGAAGAAGCAAGATATATCTTGTATAGTCTCATTTTGAATACTGTCTTTTTTTGGTTGTTGTTGTTTTGTTTTGTTTTTTCCTTTGGATGGATTAAGTATCAAGTGCTGTCCATTTGATTTGCACTAACCCAAAAGCGGTGTTTTGTTTGATAAGTCAGAAAAAAAAGCAAAAAAAATATTTTAGGTTGACTGTATCTGTTTTTTTTTATATGGCTCTATTATTAGGTACTGTGATTTATTCTCTGAGCATATTTCTTTAACAAAAGCAGGGAAGCACTGTGATTTATTTTTATTTGAAAAAGAGAACTGCATTTTATTTTGTTGAAGCTACTGCTTTTGTTAAACTGTTATTGCCTACTTGGAGAAAAAATGTTACAGCAGCATTTTCCTGTTTATTTTCTGTTAATGCCCACCATTTAGTGGTTGTTATTTCAGCTAGCCCAAAAAAAGCAACATTTTGTGTTGTTGCACACTGCTTGTGTTGTTGCATACTGCTGCATGTTCCATTTCATTTTACTGAGAGTATGTGACTGTTTTGAAAAATAAAAATCCAAAAATTGTATGGAATTGTGTACCTTCTTTTAGGTTTTTTCCATTGACACCAAACTGTTAAACTAAAATTGTATCGTTGAATGAATGTATTAAATATGGAAAGTATTTCCATTTAATTAAATGGCTTTGGCCAATCAATAGGAAAGTGTGTTTGGCTGACTATTTAACCTGGGTTGGATCAACTTAATATACTGGTGTAATTTGGCTACTGTCAAATTAGTTGGTCTAATAGTAAAGTTAGTTGGTCCCAACCATAGTAAACAAGTTACAAGAACCCTAATGAATCTATTGAATCATCCATCCATCCACCATCCATCTTCAGCCGCTTATCCGGGGCCGGGTCGCGGGGGCAGCAGTCCAGCAGGGATGCCAGACTTCCCTGTCCCCAGACACTTCCTCCATCTTCCGGGAGGATCCCAAGGCGTTCCAGGCAGCCGAGAGACATAGTCTCTCCAGCGTCCTGGGTCTTCCCCGGGGTCTCCTCCAGTGGGACATGCCCGGGAAAACCTCCCCAGGGAGGCGTCCAGGAAGCATCCTGAACAGATGCCCGAGCACCTCAGCTGGCCCCTCCGATGTGGAGGAGAAGGGCTCTACTCTGAGCTCCTCCCTGGTGACTGGCTCTCACCCTATACTGAAAGCTACGGAGGAGAAGCTCATTTCGGCCGCTTGTATCCGGGATCTTGTCCTTTCGTCATGATCCAAAGCTCATGACCATAGGTGAGGGTGGGGACGTAGATTGACCGTAAAGCGAGAGATTCTATTGAATCAACGCGACTAAATAATTTGGACCCAAACCTAGTAAATAGTTCACACAACCCGAAAGGTTTAAGTTGAAACAACTAAAATACATCATGTTGGATGACTAAATTGTTTAATGCTGAAAGAAAAGACATTTAATCATGTGGAAATTTCCATGATTTTTTAGTTCATTCAAATGAGTGCTTTTTTGAGTGTAGGGTAAAACTAACGTGGTCTCACGACGGTCTCCCCCAGCTTGGGAAACAGGAAATCCTCCGAGGGAGGGACCGCCAAAGCAGAGGGGGCCGTCTGTGCCTGAAGAAGGCGCTGACAGCAGGCTGGGCTGGCTGCGGGATCTGCAGCTGCAGCTGTGCCAGGTGGATTAATTTTCATAGTGATTTTCATGAAGGTGATCTCTAGTGTTGGAAAATGTGTGATAGCCTTCAATCCACGGTAGTTTTTTGGAGCTATCACTTAAACCAAAGAAAGTCAGCTCGGCCGAGCAAGCTCACAGACCCAGCTTCCGCTGATATTTTTAGCAATATCTCTGGAACGGAAAGCGTTAGAAACTTATTCTTTCTATTTCTGAAACTAGAGAGTTACAGCTTTATAACAAGCTATCCTACAGCCTTCTATGCCTTCTGGAAGTTGTACAAAATCCTGGTAAATATCTTTAAAAAAAGTTCAAAATCAAAAGAAGTTGATTTTCTTTTTTATTTTCTATATATGTTAAAAACGAAAAATGATAGACACTTACTTTTCTTTGTTGGAATCTATAGCTTTCTAGCTTTCAAACAAGCCACCCATGGGTTTCTACTCCACCTGGAGGCTATGTAACATAGCGTACAAATTTTGTCATGAATTCTGAATGTAACCCTCATCTCAAATGCAAGTAAAGAAAGAAAGATATATTTTTTTATATATATAATATAAAATTAAATATTTATTTATTTATTATTTCCTTTAATTACATCTAAATTACTTTCAGGGCTGTTCCTCTTATTGTCTTTCTGTCTCTGTTTAGTTATATGCTGTCATACCAATGTTCCCCCCTCAGCCCCTCCCCTTCTCTCTGGCCTGGTCTAATTAAGCATGAAGCGGGCATGTCAGACAGCTGCAGTAAGTACACACATGAAAAAGTAACAAACTTTTAAGTTTAACACAACATGCAAAACAAGACGAAGAGAAAAAAAGAGTTGGACTGCTAAATACTTTTAAAAGATTGCTTTGTGATTTAATAATCTCTGTTGAAACCAATTATCTTTTGATGTCTCACGGTAATATTAGGGTGTAACATTTAGTGTGGGATTACATACTGTGCAAGTAATATGTAAGTACCCTTCTGAAGCTGGAGTTGTGATAATGTTTTATTCTGTTTCAGGATTAGTGGTGGTTATGCTACATAAAGTAAAAGAGATGTAGATCGCCAGCTTCCACTTCAATATGGAAGTATGACGGATATGGACCAATGTGGATTGGGTGGCAGCCGATGGCAGGGTGCCCGGCAACCGATCCCTGGACACAGAGACTCGCTCTAGGGACATGGAATGTCACCTCGTTGGGGGGGAAGGAGGCCGAGCTTGGGGGGAGGTTGAGAGGTACCGGCTAGATATAGTCGGGCTCACCTCCACACACAGCCTGGGCTCTGGAACCCAAACTCTCGAGAAGGGCTGGACTCTCAACTGCTGTGGCGTTGCCCGGGTGAGAGGCTGCAGGCTGGGTGGGTTTGCTTATAGCCCCACAGCTCAGCCGCCATGTGTGGAGTTCACCCAGTGAACAAAGGGTCGCATCCCTTCGCCTTCGGGTCGGGGATAGGTAGCTGACTGTTGTTTCGGCTTATGGGCCGAACAGCAGTGCAGAGTACCCGGCCTTCTTGGAGTCCCTGGGAGGGGTGCTGGACAGTGCTCCGACTGGGGACTCCATTGTTCTACTGGGCGACTTCAACGCCCACGTGGGCAGCAACAGTGAGACCTGGAAGGGGGTGATTGGATCGCACGGCCTCCCCGATCTGAACCCGAGTGGTGTTTGTTATTGGACTTCTGTGGTAGCCAGTTTGTTCATAACAAACACCATGTTCGAGCACTGGGGTGTCCAGAAGTGCACTTGGCACCAGGACACCCTAGGTCGGAGGTCGATGATCGACTTTGTTGTTGTCACTGACCTACGGCCACGTGTTTGGACACTCGGGTGAAGAGAGGGCAGAGCTGTCGACCGATCACCACCTGGTGGTGAGTTGGATTCTTGGCAGAGGTGGAAACCGGACAGACTTGGCAGACCCAAACGTGTTGTGAGGGTCTGCTGGGAACGTCTGGTGGAACCCTCTGTCAGCAGGGTTTTCAACTCCCACCTCGGGAGAGCTTCTCTCATGTCCCGAGGGAGGCTGGGACATTGAGTCCAGTGGACCATGTTCTCCATTTTCTCCACCTCCATTGTCGAAGCAGCTGCCCGGAGCTGTGGTCGTAAGGTCTCCGGTGCCTGTCATGGCAGCAACCCCCGAACCCGGTTGTGGACACGGAAGTTAGGGCTGCTGTCAAGCTGAAGAAGGAGTCCTGTCGAGCCTTATTGGCTCGTGGGACCCCAGAAGCAGCTGACGGGTACCAGCAGGCTAATTGAACTGCAGCCCGAGTGGTGGTGGAGGCAAAAACTCGGGTCTGGGAGGGGTTCAGGAGGCCATGGAGGAGGACTACCGGTCGGCCTGAAGAAATTCTGCAAACCGTCCGGTGCCTCAGGAGGGGAAAGCAGGTCTCCACTAACACTGTTTACAGTGGAGGAGGAGCTGCTGACCTCAACTGGGGATATCATAGGACGGTGGAAGGAATACTTTGAGGACCTCCTCAGTCTTGTCACCATGTCTTCCGTAGAGGAAGCAGAGGGTGAGGTCTCAGAGGCAGACTCGTTCATCACCCAAGCTGAAGTCACCGAGGTGGTTGGTAAGCTCCTCGGTGGCAAGGCACCGGGGGTGGACGAGATTCACCCTAAGTATCTTAAGTCTCTGGATGTGCTTGGACCGTCTTGGTTGACACGTCTCTGCAACATCGCGTGGCGGTCGGGGATGGTGCCTCTGGATTGGCAGACTGGGGTGGTGGTTCTCCTGTTTAAAAAGGGGGACCGGAGGGTGTGCTCCAACTATAGGGGGATCACACTCCTCAGCCTCCCCGGGAAAGTCTATTCCAGGGGGAGGATTCGACCGATAGTCGAACCTCGGATTCAGGAGGAACAATGCGGTTTTCGTCCTGGTCGTGGAACAGTGGACCAGCTCTAGACCCTCCATAGGGTGCTCGAGGGTTCGTGGGAGTTCGCACAACCAGTCCACATGTGTTTTGTGGATTTGGAGAAGGCATTCAACCGCGTCCCTCGTGGTGTCTTGTGGGGGGTGCTCTGGGAATATGGAGTCCGGGGCCCCTTGTTAAGGGCCGTCCGGTCTTTGTATGACTGGAGTAGGAGTCTGGTCCGCATTGCCGGCAATAAGTCGGACCTGTTGTTGGACTCCGGCAGGGCTGCCCTTTGTCACCGGTTCTGTTTATTTTTATGGACAGAATTTCTAGGTGCAGCCAGGGGCTGGAGGGGGTCCGGTTTGGGAACCACAGGATTTCATCTCTGCTTTTTGCAGATGATGTTGTCCTGTTGGCTTCATCGAACCCGGGCCTACAGCATGCACTGGGGCGGTTCGCAGCTGAGTGTGAAGCGACAGGGATGAGGATCAAAACCTCCAAATCCGAGGTCCTGGTCCTCGACCGGAAGAAGGTGGTCTGTCCTCTCCAGGTTGGTGGAGAGACCCTGGCCCAAGTGGAGGAGTTAAGTATCTTGGGGTCTTGTTCATGACTGGAGGAAAGATGGAGGTGAGATTGACAGGCGGATCGGTGCAGCGTCTGCAGTGATCAGTCGTATCGGTCCGTTGTGGTGAAGAAGGAGCTGAGCCGAAAGACGAAGCTCTCGATTTATCGGTCAATCTACGTTCCCACCCTCATCTATGGTCATGAGCTTTGGGTCATGATCGAAAGGACAAGATCCCGGATACAAGCAGCTGAAATGAGTTTCCTTCGTAGGGTGGCTGGGCGCTCCCTCAGAGATAGGGGGAGGAGCTCAGTCACCAGGAGGAGCTCGGAGTAGAGCCGCTACTCCTCCACATCGAGAACCAGCTGAGGTCTCGGGTATCTGTTCAGGATGCCTCCTGGACACCTCCCTGGGAGGTGTTCCGGGCATGTCCCACCGGGAGGAGACCCCGGGGAAGACCCAGGACACGCTGGAGAGACTATGTCTCTCGGCTGGCCTGGGAATGCCTTGGGATCCTCCCGGAGGAACTGGAGGAAGTGTCTGGGGACAGGAAGTCTGGGAAGCAACAGGGAAGCAAATAGACTGAAATGCACAGACATGTGCAGGCAGTCAGACTGTGAAAACCAAGCATGTACTTCAGACAGTGATGATGCTGATGACGAGAACGGGGATGAAGAAGAAATCGACTGATTCCTCCTAGATGTGAGAAATGTATGATGTGACCTACCACAAAGCATAGATTACAGTGGTCTAAAATTATGCATGTTCCCTAATTTTTTTGGCATTCCTTGGTTGAGTTATAAAATTTCTTAATAATAATAAAAAAAGTCAATTAAATGCTATTGTTCATGTTCTTTTCTCAATAACAGCATTGAAATCATCAATTTTCTGGAAAAATATTCACAATTCATTTATGTGTTAAAATACAGATAATGTTGGCATTTTTGCACAAATATTATTAATGACAGAACATTTATTTTTTTTCCTCCTAATTATGTAAATAATCCACAACATTTCAAACAAATATGTTTAATAGGAAAAGTAGGCTCGTAAGTGTGAAACTTAATTTTGTTTAAGATTCACAATTCATGACAAATTTTCAATGCAATGTAACATAGCCTCCCGGAAGAGTAAGAAGCATGGGTGTGCTTGTTTGAAAGCTAGAAAGCCATAGATTCCAACAAAGAAAACAGTAAGTTCTATTCTTTGGTTTTTAATGTATGTAGAAAATAAAAAAAGAAAATCAACTTTTTTTATTTTGAAAAATTGAACAATATTTACAGGGATTTGTACAGCTTCCAGAGGGTGTAGAAGGCTGCAGGATATCTTGTTGTAAAGCTGTAACTCTAGTTTCAGAAATAGAAAGAATTAAGTTTCTAACGCTTTCCGTTCCAGAGATATTGCTAAAAATGTCAGGCGGAAGCTGGGTCTGTGAGCTCGCTCGGCCGAGCTGACTTTCTTTGGTTTCAGTGATGATAGCTCCTAAAAACTACCGTGGATTGAAGGCTATCACACATTTTCCAGCACTAGAGATGTGCACCTTCATGAAAATCACTATGAAAATTAATTCCTCAAAATGGTACCGATGCCCTCCGGCTCATGTACTATTTGCTGCCTCTGCCGCTCCTTTACGGTGGCGCGCCTAGTTTCACTTTCATTTTTGCGCTCGCGCACACAGAAAAAAAAACAAAACAATAGATTTACAGAACATTGAAAAGTAGCGAGTAACGCAACCATAAATCTAAATGTAGTGAAGTCAAAAGTACAGATACCTGCTCTAAAATGTAGTGAAGTAAAAGTGAAAGTACCCCTTCATTTTTTTACTTGAGCAAAGTACAGATACACAAAAAAATACTTAAGTGTTATGTAGCCCTCCTAATCAACCCAAGATCCAGTCACAGTGTCTGTATACCTCTGACAGAGCAGTTCTCAAATAAGGCTCAAATGACTTAATCAGGAGTCTACTTCTATTAGATGAAAACCATGATGAAATACGATCTTTACGCTCTGCCGAGGATGCAGACAGGCCCAGTGAGCAAACTCTGGAGCTGAAACTGTAAATGTGAGCAACTGTCCTACACTGTTAACCCTCTGATACACATTACATCTGGGATCACACAATTTAACAATCATAACCCCACATTTATTAGATGTTATACACACACTTTATAACTCTTGTCACCAAAACCAGTGTCTTCTAAATGAAATACTCAAAGAAAGGAGCTCAAAGAAAAAAAATGAAAATGTACCTCTGACAAGTGATATATTCCTTTAGTGGAATCCTCTCCGCCGGTCCTTCACTAGGATCCACATCCACTTGAGACCGCCGAGAAGACGTCCAGGTCCAGCCTCCTTCACCTCCGTCCTCCTGTCTCCTCCTCCAGCAGCCGTTTCTCGCCGCTCCTCTTCTTCAGCCGCTAAACCGTTTTTTTTTCTTTTCTCGCCCCTCCTTGGAGTTGGAGCGACCCAAAAAAAAAAACCTCCGCCGCACCGACGCGCACTCAACTGATGAACTCATCGCTTTCAAATCGTCAGTCTACTCAAACTCAGTTTCTTTCTTCCCGTTAGATGCTGAAGCCAAAACTCCTTTTCCTCCAGGTGTCTCTCTCTCCCGCCTCCTCCTCCCGTCTTCTACTTCCTTCCCCTCAAAAAAAAAAAAAAAAACACTGACCCCTTTAAATGCAATCGGAAACCAAAGCTTCCAGATTAATTTCCCGTGACGTTCAATAACAGAGTTAAAATGAACTTCAAACCTAAATAATTTCATGCATAACAGCTTTAAATGCACATAAAAACACCTCTGTGAAAAAAAATGTATAAAAGTAAATATGAATTACGTGTATTTAACCAGGGTACTACAGTTACTTTCCACCACTGCACAACAGTAATCACCGCCAAGGCCCGACGCCTCAGTGGGGCCAACAACCGGGAAAACTCCAAAGCGGCCGACCACACCGGCCTCGTACCAGACAGCCCAGCTACCGAGCCAGGCGGAGGAAGCACAACGGCGTGCCCACATGGAGGAGAAGCACTCCTCGTGGGGCCGACACCCACAGTGGGTCGGCCGTACAAACCAAAGGGAGCGTCCGCGTCCCGATGCCTCGTGTACTTCCAGATAGTGACGACAAGCCTCCCGTCATCCGGCGATTGCAAACGATCTCACCACGGAGATGCCTACTGCGACACCCAAGCATCGTGGTGGAGATGGGATGGTTGCTTCAGTTACAGCCTTTGGAGCGGCATCCGCAGCTCCTCATCCAGACCCACATCCAGACCCACCCAGCCACACCAGACCCCACCCAGACCCACACCAGACCCCCGCTGAAGAGGTCCAGTCAGCAGAGCTCCTCCTTCACTCCACGGTCCTCATGTTCTTTCCTGCAGGATCTGCTGCAGGTTCTTCACAGAAGGTTCCAACCTGACAAGTTAGTGGAACCTTTGTAAGCAACGTCAGCAGTGAAGCACCTCCAGGACCTCTAGACCCTCCTCTGTTCTGGACCTCCAGACCCTCCTCATTCTGGACATGAAGACTGAAGGTGGTCTGTGTTCTCGGTCTCAGAACCCTCCAGACCCTGCCGTTCCTCCTCTGCAGGTTCCTTCGTTCAGCCCTTGACCCAAACCCCGCGGACCCGCCTGGTCCACGAAGAGATGCAGGAGACCTACCCGGACCTGGCCTTCAGGGGCCGCAAGGTGGTCCTGGAGAGACCTCCCAGAGGGCACGGCAGCACCAGCACCAGGAGCAGCAGGAGCAGCAGGTCTGGGAGAAACACCAAGCCTGCAGCTCCAGCTGATGGAGGAGCAGCAGGGGGGCAGGGGGGCCAGGGGGGCGGGGGGGCAGGGGGGGCAGGGGGGGCAGCTCCAGAGGAGCTCAGCGGTCCTCAGGCCATTTCTCTGCACATCACTCTGAGAGCCGGACTCACAGAGCAGAGCCTGAAACCTGAAGACCTCCAGCCCACATCAGAGCATGGTACAAACACACACACACCACACCACCACACACACACACACACACACACCCTCTGCTGGTCTTGACAGCTGCTGACCGTCCCACAGAGCCGCGGAAGCTGCCGGGCTCGCCGGGCTCGGTGGACGAGGAGACGGAGCTGAGAGGCCTGGCGGAGAGGATGGGCCAGCTGAGTGTGAGCGGAGCAGCCGGGGGGTCCAGCAGGAGGAGGTCCCCCCCGCCGGGGGGCCGCCGGGGAGAGGAGGAGGCGGAGGAGGAGGAGAAGAGCTACGTCGTGCTGTGAACAGGGAGGGTTGAAGACTCAGGAAGCCACGCATGCAGAGGAGGAACATGCAAACTGCACAGAGGAGCTGCAGACGGCTGGCGGTTCCTCGGTGCTTCTGGAGGAAGAGCTTTACCTCTGATTTCCAGGTTTTCTCAGGGTTGTTTTATCAGACTGTCTGGTTTTCTCTGTTTTTTCAGCGTCGTTCATAAACGCTCAGGTCTATAAATGGAATAAATGGTAATAAAATGGAACGCATCAAAACTGAGTGTGTCTCATCCTCCTTCTAATAATATATATAGAGGCTGAATCAATTTAATTCAAGCAGTTGAAGATAAGTCGGTTCAGTGAACGGATCTATTGACCTGTGTAGACCTGGACCTGGACCTGGACTGGACCTGGACCTGGACTGTGTTCACAGTTGTAATCAGTATTGATGAATCCGTCACACTTCAGGTCTGACAGAAACCCTTAAAAAGGACCAGAAGCTTCAAAACGATCAGTTTTATTGATTCCAACAGAAAAAAACATTTGAAACATTCTTCAATTAAAACTGAAAAAATAAGAACTCTATGGCTGAATCCCATTTCCCCCCTCAGCCCTCCCCCTTGGCCCTACCCCTCCATTTTGCGTGTTCATGGAGGGGTAGGGCGTCCCGATTGTCATTATGACGGAGGGGTAGGGGGAATGTGTAGGGCTATACACCCCTCCAAACGGAGATTCTCCCGAGGCACACTCCAAACGGAGAGGTATTACAGATTTCCCAGAAAGCCGTGCAAGAACGGCAAGATGGCGGCGTCCACAACGAAAGAAGTTCATAAATGTAAGTATTTCTCAATGAATAAAGTTTTAAAATGTGAGAAAAACATTCTTCTTTGGCAAACAATTGTTGCACCTGCCTACGTCATCGGCAGCGGCGACTACTGATGACGTATGCGATTGTCGAAGGGGTTGTTCCAATTCGGAGGGGTTTACTTTCGGCCCTATCCCTCAGCACTCCGTTTGAAAAGGGGTAGGGCTGAGGGGGAGGGGTAGAAAGAGACATGGATTGGGCCTACACTCTAATAAGTAACTCAGAGAAGCTTCTAACACCACTTGATTTAAAACATGGATCCAATTTTAAAAAATTGTAATTAGTGATTTTGATAACTTTCTAAATACCAAACTTATTTTTGTCAAGTTATGAATAAATAAAAATGTTCCTTATTACATCAACTTAATTTTTCTTGCAAATTGAACTCAAAACTCATTGTTATCATTTACTCATTGGTTTAAACACAAAATTCAAGTTGCTATACTGAACAAACTTGGCTGGTGATTTAAGTTTTGTCAACGTTGACTTCAGATCAATTCAAATCAAATCAAATCAAATTTTATTTTCATACTTATATACTTTACTTTCATACTTCTCAATTTGCAGGTTAATACAATTATTCCATAGTAGTAGTGCTAATTAAAGTATATCCCTAACAGTTTCCAACCTGGAATGAGAAGTATTGAGCATTTATTGAGCTTTATTAACAGCCCGAGACTGCCTGAGCAGTATTACCCCACATTGGCTGTCACAGCATTGTAATCCCAAACAATTACAACATATAAGGTTATCACAAGTTGGCCATTTCTATTACTTAAAAGTGAGGCAGCCCATTTATTTGAGTTGTCAACGGTAAAAATCTTGCATTATTAAGTAAGCAGTACTTAAAATGATCAAAAATGATCTTTGACTGATGACAAAAAATGAATTCACCCAAAGTAATATAGTTTGTTGGTTCAATGTCATTTCTAATGAGGGTTTGCCATGACTCTTAAAAAGACTAATGCAAACTGTTGCATTGATTCTTTTCTTTTTAGAGTGTATGAGTCTGCTTCAGGTCCCCCCAGGTTCAGAGTCTGCTCAATGTGTGTGTGTGTGTGTGTGTGTGTGTGTGTGTGTGTGTGTGTGTGTGTGTGTGTGTGTGTGTCTCAGGGCTTTGCAGCAGCCAGGATTGCTCTCGGTTCTCTTCATACTTGCGGATCATTCTCTGAGGGTCGCCGTCCGCAGGAATCACCTGAGAGAGGACAGGCACAGAGGTCAAAGGTCACATCCAGCAGCCTGCCCACATCACACACCACACATGAAATGAAGAATGTGGAGATGAAGGTAGTTGGCCTGGCTTGGGGGGGGCGGGCAGCTTGGGCTTGGCTGCTATGGTGTCTGGCTGCTGCCCCGGAAAACAGGGTACAGGGTGGGGGGTTGGGGGGGGTATTGGTGGTCGTGGTGGTGGGGTGGGTGGAGTGATTGGATAGGTATGGCCCGGGGAGGTAGTCGCCGGGGAAGGGGCGGTTCTCCTGAGTATGGTCATGGGCCATCTGCCTGAGTGGGGGTGGGTGGTGGGGGTTGGCTCTTGGTGTCTTGGGCCCTGGGGCTTCGGGCCTGTCGGTCTTGGCTCCCTGGGAACCAGGCCCCGTGGCTATTGGGGGTCCCGGTTGGGGCCTTCCTCTGGCCCCTTCTGGACCTGTGCGTGGACGTCTACCTGGGGGGACTGAGGTCTGGGCTCTGGGATGGCCGCCGGTTGTCTGGGCCCTGAGGGCCTCTCTGTCCTGATTCTGGTCTTCTCAGGGGTCAGAGGTCATATTTGCATGATCACTGTCACATTTGCATGATCACACTCATCTTTAATCACTCTATTGTGCATGTGGAAGAAGACATTCTTCTTGATCAAGCTGGATTTATTTCACTGAATGTTCTGAATTTATTCATAACACTGAGTTTCCAGACTGAGTGTCTCCATGGAGACGTTACAACCTCAGATGAAAAGTGAAGAACTGGACGGTTTGATTCTCTCGTTAAAGGCTCTGTGGAGCAGTGGAGTGAAGCTCACCAGGACGGGAGCGGCAGCGGGAACGAGGTCCGTCTGACCAGCCAGTCCTCATACAGCTGGTGGATGACCTGCAGGTACTCCTGGACACACACGCGCACACACACGCACACACACACACACACACACACACACACACACACACACACACACACACACACACACAAACCCAAACACAGTGCTGATGGGATTAAGCCAGGTTTACACGACTTTTTTGCCACTATGTTGTCGTAGCAATGCGAGCCAATCTGGACTCATCGAATTGGCAGGCTCCCGCCATGTTCACGACCAGTTCACGAATAGTTCACGAATGCGCGCCCGTCAGTGTCACGGACTGGCATGACGCATTCGTGCATAGTTTGCGTGTGATTAAGTGCTTCCCAGCATTGGCACGACGTGGTGAGCAGTTCGGCTTGGGCTGTTCGTGAACTATTCGTTGCAGTATGCGGCAGTGCGTGCTATGCCACTACTTGCACACATCCTCCTGCATTGTCCTGATGCGTTCACGTGGCGTTCACGAACAGTTGTCACATAGTTCACGGCCCAGTCGCGATATTTTATCGTGACCAAAATTTGGAACATTTCAAAATTCTCGTCCCGACATGGCACGCAGTCACAAAGGGTTTACGCACACTTCACGCCACTTTACGAGTGGTTTCTCGATTCGTGCCAATGCGTGCCACAGAATTGTGCAAGTGTAAACCGAGCTTTAGGGTGAGGGTTATGCTTAGCAGAGCACAGGACGAAGAGCTGCTTCCTCACCAGTGTAATGCCCTCCTCCTCCTCTCTGCCAGCGCTGCTTCAGCCGCCGGTGGCACGTCTCAGGATCCGTCTGCAGGTAGACTGAGAGAACAGGGAGGAACGTGGAGCAGTTCCACCAGAACACGCTCCACATCGCACAAGAGACGGGGACAGTGTGTGTCCTCTCACCGATCAGATCCACAGGAATGGACACGTTGGTGGTGATCCAGTCGAACCACTCACTGAGCACGGCAAAGTCCACCTCGGGCATCTTCCCACTGCAGGAACATTCCAGAGCACAGACTGATCCAGAACTGATCAATGAAGACTCGCTGACGGGACTCAGATCCAGCTCTGGGTCATGTTCTGATCCGGGTTCACCTCAAACACCCGGTCCACAGGACCCAGAAACCAAACCAGAACATCTGAGCTCATCAAGCCTGAGGCTCGGGGCCTCAGCCGGTCCTGATTCTGGAGCTAATTGATCAGTGGACGGATAGAAGGACTGATCAGTGATTCCGTACCTTCTGAAGAGGTTTCTCCACAAAGATGTACTTGGCGCTGAAGATGGACCTCTCCATCATCTTGACTGCAGCCTCCTGCAGCAGAGTGGAACACCGATCAGCTGATCACATCAATGAAAACTGTCTGAAAGAACAGCAGCACAACAAAGAGCAGAAGAAAGAGGGCGACTGGAAAACCAGGACTCTGAAGAACACTAAACCAAAACTCTGAACCCAGGACTCTGAAAACAGAACACTCAACCAGGACTCTAAAATCAGGACTGTAAAACCCGAACACTAAAACCAGGACTCCAAAACCAGGACTCTTCAGTGACTTCAACGATTCAAACACAGAAACTCTGATGGATCAGGACTGTGGTTCTGGTGGCTCAGAACTGGTTCTGGTGGATCAGGACTGTGGTACTGGTGGGTCACTTACTGTGGTGGACGTGTGTCGGTCCAGCATGGTGAGCTGGACGTAGGTCTGCAGCGTCAGGCCCCAGCGTTCAGGATCCTGGTACATCAGAGCCTGCAGGGACAAAGTAGTCAGAGAGGACCTGGAACCACAGCTTGACCAATGCAAGTGGTGTGTGAGCAGCTGTTCCCATCTGAGTGAGACAGACCCAGAAAAACAACCTGAACCTGGCTGAAGGAGGACAAAACGCTACATAGTCCCTGACCAGTCCATGACAGGGGAACAACCCGGGTTCTGAAGGGTCCCGCGGTCCCTGCTGCAGCAGGTGTGTGTGGTGGAACATTACCAGAGGATTGTGTCCTCGGACGTTCCTCCACTTGGAGACCGGCTGTGTGAAGACCTGCAACCAACCAGAGCAGAGGGTCAGTCCACCATCCGGTCCAAACAAAACCCCACCCTGCAGTCTGTTGTTTATCCAGGCCTCAGGAGTCCAGGTCCACCAGCCGTGACCTCCAGGTGAAGGAGTGTTGGACTGAAGGAGCAGTTCCACTTTTATTTTGGAAAAACAGTCAAAGTAGGCGGGGCCGTTTTGAACCAGAGGACACGGGCTGTCGAGAATCAGGAGGACAGGTCCCGGAGACAACATGGTGTCTCTGGGACACTATTTGAGAACAAGAGTCAGAATGTGATCTACCTTGACATCGCTGGTTCTGCTGAAGTACTCCAGACACGTGGTCTTCCCACTGGCAATGTTCCCCTCCAAAACGATCTGAGAGCAGGCACACGAGACCAGGTCAGCAGAGACCAGGTCTACAGAGACCAGGTCAGCACACACAGAGACCAGGTCAGCAGAGACCAGGTCTACAGAGACCAGGTCTACAGAGGCCAGGTCAGCACACACAGAGACCAGGTTAGCAGAGACCAGGTCTACAGAGACCAGATCTACAGAGACCAGGTCTACAGAGACCAGGTCTACAGAGACCAGGTCTACAGAGACTAGGTCTACAGAGACCAGGTCTACAGAGACCAGGTCTGAGACACAGCTTCACACTCAGACACCTGAGGCCTGGACACTGACCTGGATTAACAGACCCTGGATGTCTCAGTTCCCTGGACTATGAAGCAGGTTCTGAACCCGGTACTTCAACCCAGACTCCTCCAGTCCTGATGAGCATTCACATTAAAGAGGCGGAGCTTACAGCTTCTGACCAATCACAACCTGCTTCACTTTAGATCTAACATTCAGTTCAGTTGATGATTCCACTCCTAGTACAGGCCTCAGGTCTGTATGCACACACACACACACACACACACACACACACCACACACACACACACACACACACCACACACACACACACACACTAACACACACACACTCCACACACACACACACACACACACACACACACACACACAGACTCACCACTGGTTTCTTGTGGTCTCCGTCCCGCTGCAGCTTTCCTTGGAGGGCAGAAGACATAGTGAGACAGGAGTCGTCCAGTCCCTCAGCTGTGGCTACAGGTCAGCAGGCTACAGCCAGGAGACACAGAGACGTCATGACAGTCATGTTCTCCAGTAATAAATCAACATGGACCTAATGACACAGTACACAGCCTCCTTATGTTGAAGTCTTGCTGTGTTGGGAATAGAGGTGTCCCCGACTAAGGATTCTATAGTCGAATCTGATCCGTCCGAATCTGCCAATAGTCGACTGGTAGTCGAATCTATCATCTTGTTTGGAGGAGCGGTGGGGGGTGGGGGGGGGGGGGTGGGGGGGGGTGAAGTGTGCCTACACAGGTGTCGGAGCGCAGCACAGTGCAGAGCGGTGCTCACGGGCGCCTATGCCTACAGTCGGCCCTGATTGCACTAATAATAAAAAATTAAACAAAACAAACAAAAAAAAAAAAACCCAAACACAATGAAAAAAAAAAAAACAGCGCAGGCAGGTAAAAGACACTTATTTTTTTCCTACTCACTGAAACACAGACTGGAACAAAGTGTCGGTAACTCTAAACATCAAACAAATGAAGTATAGTTCAAATGAGCAGAACCAAACCCTCTTCTAACAAACGGGCTAAAGCATGTCATTTATTTATATCTATAATCTCTGCAGATAAGCTCACATTTTTTTGGCTAAACAGTTTCTCACATTATCTGCTCAAATTAAATGAAATAGGCTTAATTGCACTGTGTCGGTCCGTTTGGCAGCGCAACATCCATGCAAAAACAAACACTAAATTAAATAGAATTAGCCTTTTAGATAAATAAAAATAATAATATAATAATAACCTAAAATGTTACAATTAAACGAAATAAAGTCAGCATTAAAATGAGAAATGAGTAACAGAACCGTCTTTTATCAACCCAATTATCTGGCTACTCACCCGTTCAAGGTGGAAAGCCATGTTGTTTTGGAGTGATATGAAAGGACACAATCTGCATTTGACTTTTTTTTTGGATCATCTTTGACTTGGTCTGAAGTTCTGTTTTTTTTTCCGACTTTGTGAGCCTTTTAAAGTTCAGCCAAATCACCACCGAGACGCTGCTCTGTGACAGAGCTCTGCGCAAAATCGGATTGTGCCACTCACCATGGTGGTTCATCCACAAACAGTAAATAGATAGAATATTGAATAAAAGTACAAGTACATTTTCCACAGTATATTTGATAGGCTAACATGTATATCAAATAGGCTTTATATCATGTTTATTTGGAAAAAAACAAGCAATTCTATGTAGAATCAGTCATTCAGCACCCCCATACAGCTGTGATGGAATGGTCCTCGTTTAATAACCACATTTTTTCGATGCTTCGACTGCGTGATTGGTAGTCGAATCAGGCCCCTTCGAACGAATCGTGGAATCATCGACTATCTGAGGACACCCCTAGTTGGGAATGTTCCACTAACAGTGTTGTTTCTCCTTTTGGACCCACTTTCAGTCATCTGACTTGACGTGTTTCTGTCTGCTGCTTTATAACATGAATATAATGGAAGAAGTGAATACGATGTGTTAATACAGTGCAGCTGGACTCCAGCAGACTGGTCAAACACCCTGATCACTAACGGCTGAAGACATCAGGCTTCAGTCCAGCCATGCACCACCATAACTCAACTTAACTATTTCTACTGCTATTAACTTTAAAGATTTAAACTCAAAGTGCGGACTCCTCCTCAGTCAGCATGTTAACTTAACACAACAAGAGCCAAAGTTCAGATGTGGAAGAGGGAATGATTAGAAAACATTTTGGTCATTTGTAAGACTGCAACTATTACTCGAGTAACTGGAGTACCCCGAGTACCCCGAGTACAAAAAAAATGCTTGAGACAAATTCTTATACTTTGAGGCTTCGTTGTGGCGATGAGATGCACGCGAGAGAGAGAGATGTAGTGTGTGTGTGTGTGTGTGTGTGTGTGTGTGTGTGTGTGTGTGTGTGTGTGTGTGTGTGTGTGTGTGTGTGTGTGTAATTAACGGACATATCCAGGCGATGCAGCTGCAGCTGTGCCAGGTGGATTAATTTTTCATAGTGATTTTCATGAAGGTGCACATCTCTAGTGTTGGAAAATGTGTGATAGCCTTCAATCCACGGTAGTTTTTTGGAGCTATCATCACTTAAACCAAAGAAAGTCAGCTCGGCCGAGCAAGCTCACAGACCCAGCTTCCGCCTGACATTTTTAGCAATATCTCTGGAACGGAAAGCGTTAGAAACTTAATTCTTTCTATTTCTGAAACTAGAGAGTTACAGCTTTACAACAAGCTATCCTACAGCCTTCTATGCCTTCTGGAAGTTGTACAAATCCTGGTAAATATCTTTAAAAAAAGTTCAAAATCAAAAGAAGTTGATTTTCTTTTTTATTTTCTATATATGTTAAAAACGAAAAATGATAGACACTTACGGTTTTTCTTTGTTGGAATCTATAGCTTTCTAGCTTTCAAACAAGCACACCCATGGGTTTCTACTCCACCTGGAGGCTATGTAACATAGCGTACAAATTTTGTCATGAATTCTGAATGTAACCCTCATCTCAAATGCAAGTAAAGGGACAAGAACATCTGATTTATTTTATTTTTATATAAATATATATAATATTTATTTATTTATTATTTCCTTTAATTACATCTAAATTACTTTCAGGGCTGTTCCTCTTATTGTCTTTCTGTCTCTGTTTAGTTATATGCTGTTATACCAATGTTCCCCCCTCAGCCCCTCCCCTTCTCTCTGGCCTGGTCTAATTAAGCACATGAAGCGGGCATGTCAGACAGCTGCAGTAAGTACACACATGAAAAAGTAACAAACTTTTAAGTTTAACACAACATGCAAACAAGACGAAGAGAAAAAAGAGTTGGACTGCTAAATACAATTTTAAAAGATTGCTTTGTGATTAATAATCTCTGTTGAAACCAATTATCTTTTGAGGTCTCACGGTAATATTAGGGTGTAACATTTAGTGTGGGATTACATACTGTGCAAGTAATATGTAAGTACTCTTCTGAAGCTGGAGTTGTGATAATGTTTTATTCTGTTTCAGGATTAGTGGTGGTTATGCTACACAAAGTAAAAGAGATGTAGATCGCAAGCTTCCACTTCAATATGGAAAAGTATGACGGATATGGACCAATGTGGATTGGGTGGCAGCCGACGGCAGGGTGCCCGGCAACCCGATCCCTGGACACAGAGATGAGCTCTCGGGACATGGAATGTCACCTCGTTGGGGCGGAAGGAGGCCGAGCTTGTGAGGGAGGTTGAGAGGTACCGGCTAGATATAGTCGGGCTCACCTCCACACACAGCCTGGGCTCTGGAACCCAACCTCTCGAGAAGGGCTGGACTCTCAACTGCTCTGGCGTTGCCCGTGGTGAGAGGCGGCGGGCTGGTGTGGGTTTGCTTATAGCCCCACAGCTCAGCCGCCATGTGCTGGAGTTCACCCAAGTGAACCAAAGGGTCGCATCCCTGCGCCCTTCGGGTCAGGGACAGGTAGCTGACTGTTGTTTCGGCTTATGGGCCGAACAGCAGTGCAGAGTACCCGGCCTTCTTGGAGTCCCTGGGAGTGGTGCTGGACAGTGCTCCGACTGGGGACTCCATTGTTCTACTGGGCGACTTCAACGCCCACGTGGGCAGCAACAGTGAGACCTGGAAGGGGGTGATTGGATCGCACGGCCTCCCTGATCTGAACCCGAGTGGTGTTCTGTTATTGGACTTCTATGGTAGCCACAGTTTGTTCATAACAAACACCATGTTCGAGCACAGGGGTGTCCATAAGTGCACTTGGCACCAGGACACCCTAGGTCGGAGGTCGATGATCGACTTTGTTGTCGTGTCATCTGACCTCCGGCCACGTGTTTTGGACACTCAGGTGAAGAGAGGGGCAGAGCTGTCGACCGATCACCACCTGGTGGTGAGTTGGATTCTCTGGCAGAGGAGGAAACCGGACAGACCCAAACGTGTTTTAGAGGGTCTGCTGGGAACGTCTGGTGGAACCCTCTGTCAGCAGGGTTTTCAACTCCCACCTCGGGAGAGCTTCTCTCATGTCCCGAGGAGGCTGGGAACATTGAGTCCGAGTGGACCATGTTCTCCATTTTCTCAACCTCCATTGTCGAAGCAGCTGCCCGGAGCTGTGGTCGTAAGGTCTCCGGTGCCTGTCAGGGCAGCAACCCCCGAACCCGGTTGTGACACCGGAAAGTAAGGGCTGCTGTCAAGCTGAAGAAGGAGTCCTGTCAAGCCTTATTGGCTTGTGGGACCCCAGAAGCAGCTGACGGGTACCAGCAGGCTAATTGAACTGCAACCCGAGTGGTGGTGGAGGCAAAAACTCGGGTCTGGGAGGGGTCAGGAGGCCATGGAGGAGGACTACCGGTCGGCCTCGAAGAAATTCTGGCAAACCGTCAAGCACCTCAGGAGGGGAAAGCAGGTCTCCACTAACACTGTTTACAGTGGAGGAGGCGCTGCTGACCTGAACTGGGGATGTCATAGGACGGTGGAAGGAATACTTTGAGGACCTCCTCAATCCCGTCACCACGTCTTCCGTAGAGGAAGCAGAGGGTGAGGTCTCAGAGGCAGACTCATTCATCACCCAAGCTGAAGTCACCGAGGTGGTTGGTAAGCTCCTCGGTGGCAAGGCACCGGGGGTGGACGAGATTCACCCTGAGTATCTTAAGACTCTGGATGTGCTTGGACCGTCTTGGTTGACACGTCTCTGCAACATCGCGTAGCGGTCGGGGACGGTGCCTTTGGATTGGCAGACCGGGGTGGTGGTCCCCCTGTTTAAAAAGGGGACCGGAGGGTGTGCTCCAACTATAGGGGGATCACACTCCTCAGCCTCCCCGGGAAAGTCTATTCCAGGGTACTGGAGGGGAGGATTCGACCGATAGTCGAACCTCGGATTCAGGAGGAACAATGTGGTTTTCGTCCTGGTCGCGGAACAGTGGACCAGCTCTAGACCCTCCATAGGGTGCTCGAGTGTTCGTGGGAGTTCGCCCAACCAGTCCACATGTGTTTTGTGGATTTGGAGAAGGCATTCAACCGCGTCCCTCGTGGTGTCTTGTGGGGGGTGCTCTGAGAATATGGAGTCCAGGGCCCCTTGTTAAGGGCCGTCCAGTCTTTGTATGACTGGAATAGGAGTCTGGTCCGCATTGCCGGCAATAAGTCGGACCTGTTGTTGGACTCCAGCAGAGCTGCCCTTTGTCACCGGTTCTGTTATTATTTTTATGGACAGAATTTCTAGGTGCAGCCAGGGGCTGGAGGGGGTCCGGTTTGGGAACCACAGGATTTCATCTCTGCTTTTTGCAGATGATGTTGTTCTGTTGGCTTCATCGAACCCGGGCCTACAGCATGCACTGGGGCAGTTCGCAGCCGAGTGTGAAGCGACAGGGATGAGGATCAAAACCTCCAAATCCGAGGTCCTGGTCCTCGACCGGAAGAAGGTGGTCTGTCCTCTCCAGGTTGGTAGAGAGACTCTGGCCCAAGTGGAGGAGTTTATGTATCTTGGGGTCTTGTTCATGACTGGAGGAAAGATGGAGCGTGAGATTGACAGGCGGATCGGTGCAGAGTCTGCAGTGATCAGTCGTTGTATCGGTCCGTTGTGGTGAAGAAGGAGCTGAGCCGAAAGACGAAGCTCTCGATTTATCGGTCAATCTACGTTCCCACCCTCACCTATGGTCATGAGCTTTGGGTCATGACCGAAAGGACAAGATCCCGGATACAAGCGGCCGAAATGAGTTTCCTTCGTAGGGTGGCTGGGCGCTCCCTCAGAGATAGGGTGAGGAGCTCAGTCACCAGGGAGGAGCTCGGAGTAGAGCCGCTTCTCCTCCACATCGAGAGGAACCAGCTGAGGTGGCTCGGACATCTGTTCAGGATGCCTCCTGGACGCCTCCCTGGGGAGGTTTTCCGGGCATGTCCCACCGGGAGGAGACCCCGGGGAAGACCCAGGACGCGCTGGAGAGACTATGTCTCTCGGCTGGCCTGGGAACGCCTTGGGATCCTCCCAGAGGAGCTGGAGGAAGTGTCTGGGGACAGGGAAGTCTGGGCATCCCTGCTGAGACTGCTGCCCCCGCGACCCGGCCCCGGATAAGCGGCTGAAGATGGATGGATGGATGGATGTTTAATAGTAAAAGTAGGCTCATAAGTGTGAAACTTAATTTTGTTTAAGATTCACAATTCATGACAAATTTTCAATGCAATGTAACATAGCCTCCCGGAAGAGTAAGAAGCAATGGGTGTGCTTGTTTGAAAGCTAGAAAGCCACAGATTCCAACAAAGAAAACAGTAAGTGTCTATCATCTTTGGTTTTTAATGTATGTAGAAAATAAAAAAAGAAAATCAACTTTTTTTATTTTGAAAAATTTTGAACAATATTTACAGGGATTTTGTACAGCTTCCAGAGAGTGTAGAAGGCTGCAGGATATCTTGTTGTAAAGCTGCAACTCTCTAGTTTCAGAAATAGAAAGAATTAAGTTTCTAACGCTTTCCGTTCCAGAGATATTGCTAAAAATATTAGGCGGAAGCTGGGTCTGTGAGCTCGCTCGGCCGAGCTGACTTTCTTTGGTTTCAGTGATGATAGCTCCTAAAAACTACCGTGGATTGAAGGCTATCACACATTTTCCAGCACTAGAGATGTGCACCTTCATGAAAATCACTATGAAAATTAATCCCTCAAAATGGTACCGATGTGCCCTCCGGCTCATGTACTATTTGCTGCCTCTGCCGCTCCTTTAAGGTGGCGCGCCTAGTTTCACTTTCATTTTTGCGCTCGCGCACACAGAAAAAAAAACAAAACAATAGATTTACAGAACATTGAAAAGTAGCGAGTAACGCAACCATAAATCTAAATGTAGTGAAGTAAAAAGTACAGATACCTGCTCTAAAATGTAGTGAAGTAAAAGTGAAAGTACCCCTTCATTTTTTTACTTGAGCAACGTATAGATACACAAAAAAATACTGAAGTGTTATGTCGCCCTCCTAATCAACCCAAGATCCAGTCACAGTGTCTGTATACCTCTGACAGAGCAGTTCTCAAATAAGGCTCAGAAATGACTTAATCAGGAGTCTACTTCTATTAGATGAAAACCAGTGATGATAAATACGATCTTTACGCTCTGCCGAGGATGCAGACAGGCCCAGTGAGCAAACTCTGGAGCTGAAACTGTAAATGTGAGCAACTGTCCTACACTGTTAACCCTCTGATACACATTACATCTGGGATCACACAATTTAACAATCATAACCCCACATTTATTAGATGAATTTATACACACACTTTATAACTCTTGTCACCAAAACCAGTGTCTTCTAAATGAAATACCCGGGATTTTATAGCTCAGTTGAAATGAAAATGAAAATGAAAATGTACCTCTGACAAGTGATATATTCCTTTAGTGGAATCCTCTCCGCCGGTCCTTCACTAGGATCCACATCCACTTGAGACCGCCGAGAAGACGTCCAGGTCCAGCCTCCTTCACCTCCGTCCTCCTGTCTCTCCTCCTCCAGCAGCCGTTTCTCGCCGCTCCTCTTCTTCAGCCGCTAAACCGTTTTTTTTCTTTTCTCGCCCCTCCTTGGAGTTGGAGCGACCCAAAAAAACAAACCTCCGCCGCACCGACGTGCACTCAACTGATGAACCGCTTTCCAAATCGTCAGTCTACTCAAACTCAGTTTCTTTCTTCCCGTTAGATGCTGAAACCACAACTCCTTTTCCTCACTGCGGTCAAGTGAGCCGGCGCTCTGACAAACACAGTCAAGTGAGCCGACACGTCACGCGGTGCGCACATATTCTCTGCATTACGGTAAAAGCGGAACCGAGAGGATTGTGAAACAAACGTGGATCACAACTGACCTTAAAGATGAATAGGAGACACATGAATACTGTCAGTGAAAGCAAGACTGGCCAACAAAGTACATTGAGGAAAGCTTATGCTAATTGGGATTTTCAGTCAATATAGGTCAAATGAACAGAGTGATAATGAGGTCAAATACTGCATTTCTCTTTTTTTTCAATGTTTAAAGCTAAAACAAAGAGATGTGTCGGAAATAGACACTAGAGTAATGTGATTCACAAGAGATTTGGAATTAATAGGTCCAATAACCTGGGAGCTATTGAAGAAAACCTTTGTATTTATCATAAATATATTAATAAAATGTATTAATAACTTTCTTTGAGCAAACAAAAAGCTGTGTCTGAACCGCACAATACAGTAATGGGATTCACAGGTGATTTCAAGTCACTACGCAAAAAAACCTGGGAGCTATTGAGGAAAAACTGTTTTTTCATAAAAATATTAATAAAATTTATTAATAAACTTCTCCAAGAAAACAAAGAGCTGTGTCTGAACCAGGAGCTACAGTAATGTGATTCACAGGTAATTTTGGTTCAATAGGTCCAATAACCTGGGAGCTATTGAGGAAAAACTCTCTTTTTTTCATAAAAATATTAATAGAATTTATTAATTACTTTTTTTGAGCAAACAAAAAGCTGTGTCTGAACCGCACAATAAAGTAATGGGATTCACAGGTAATTTGGAGTCAATAGGTCCAATCACCTGGGAGCTATTGAGGATACAGTCTCTTTTTTTCCATAAAAATATTAATAGAATTTATTAATTACTTTTTTTGAGCAAACAAAAAGCTGTGTCTGAACCGCACAATAAAGTAATGGGATTCACAGGTGATTTGGAGTCAATAGGTCCAATAACCTGGGAGCTATTGAGGAAAAAGTCTCTTTTTTTCATAAAAATATTAAAAAAATGTTTAATAACTTTCCCCAAGAAAACAAAGAGCTGTGTCTCAACCAGGAGCTACAGTAATGTGATTCACAGGTAATTTGGAGTCAATAGGTCCAATAACCTGGGAGCTATTGAGGAAAAAGTTTCTTTTTTCCATAAAAATATTAATAAAAATTATTAATAACATTCCCTGAGAAAACAAGGAGCTGTGTCTGAACCACACACTACAGTAGTGTGATTCACGAGTGATTTTGGGTCAATAGGTCCAATAACCTGGGAGCTATTGAGGAAAAAACTAATTTTTTCATTAAAATATTCATAAGAAATTATTAATAACATTCAACAAGAAAACAAAGAGCTGTGTTTGCACAGCACACTGTAGCAATGTAATTCACAAGTGATTTGGAGTCGATAGGCCAATTTACCAGGGAGAGAGAGAGTTTTTCGTCAATAGCTCCCAGGTTATATGACCTATTGACCCCAAATCACCTGTGCATCCCATTACTGTATCTTCTGGTTCAGACACAGGTCTTTGTTTTCTCAGGGAAAGTTATTAATACATTTTATTAATATTTTTGTGAAAAAACGAGAGTTTTTCCTCAATAGCTCCCAGGTTATATGACCTATTGACCCCAAATCACCTGTGCATCCCATCACTGTATCTTCTGGTTCAGACACAGGTTTTTGTTTGCTCCAAAAAAGTAATTAATACATTTTATTAATATTTTTATGAAAAAACAAGAGTTTTTCGTCAAAAGCTCCCAGGTCATATGACCTATTGACCCCAAATCACCTGTGCATCCCATTACTGTATCTTCTGGTTCAGACACAGGTCTTTGTTTTCCCAGGGAAAGTAATTAATAAATTTTATTAATATTTTTATGAAAAAGCTTTTCCTCAATAGCTTCCAGGTTATTGGACCTATTAACTCCAAATCTCTTGTGAATCACATTACTTGAGTGCGTATTTGAGACCCATGTCTTTGTTTTAGCTTTAAATATTGTTCAAGAAATATAATGTTTTGAAGAGAAATGCAGTATTTGAGCTCATTGTCTCCCTGTTCTTTTGACCTATATTGACTCAAGCATAAGCTTTCCTTAACGCATTGTGTTGGTCAGATTTGCTTTTATTCACAGTATTCATGTGTCTCCTATTCATTAAGGTGAGTTGTGATCCACGTTTGTTTCACAATCCTCTCAGTTTCGCTTTTACCGTAATGCAGAGAATATGTGCGCACCGCTTCATGACGTGTCGGCTCACTTGACTGTGTTTGTCAGAGCGCCGGCTCACTTGACCGCAGTTTTTCCTCCAGGTGTCTCTCTCTCCCGTCTCCTCCTCCCGTCTTCTACTTCCTTCCCCTCTAAAAAAAAAAAAAAAAAAACACTGACCCCTTTAAATGCAATCGGAAACCAAAGCTTCCAGATTAATTTCCCGTGACGTTCAATAACAGAGTTAAAATGAACTTCAAACCTAAATAATTTCATGCATAACAGCTTTAAATGCACATAAAAACACCTCTGTGAAAAAAATGTACAAAATTAAATATGAATTAGGTGTATTTAACCAGGGTACTAGAGTTACTTTCCACCACTGCACAACAGTAATCACCTGCCAAGGCCCGACGCCTCAGTGGGGCCAACAACCGGGAAAACTCCAAAGCGGCCGACCACACCGGCCTCGTACCAGACAGCCCAGCTACCGAGCCAGGCGGAGGAAGCACAACGGCGTGCCCACATGGAGGAGAAGCACTCCTCGTAGGGCCGACACCCACAGTGGGTCGGCCGTACAAACCAAAGGGAGCGTCCGCGTCCCGATGCCTCGTGTACTTCCAGATAGTGACGACAAGCCTCCCGTCATCCAGCGATTGCAAACAATCTCACCACAGAGATGCCTACTGCGACACCCAAGCATCGTGGTGGAGATGGGATGGTTAGCTTCAGTTACAGCCTTTGGAGCGGCATCCGCAGCTCCTCATCAAGACCCACATCCAGACCCACATCAAGACCCACACCAGACCCACACCCAGACCCCCGCTGAAGAGGTCCAGTCAGCAGAGCTCCTCCTTCACTCCACGGTCCTCATGTTCTTTCCTGCAGGATCTGCTGCAGGTTCTTCACAGAAGGTTCCAACCTGACAAGTTAGTGGAACCTTTGTAAGCAACGTCAGCAGTGAAGCACCTCCAGGACCTCTAGACCCTCCTCTGTTCTGGACCTCCAGACCCTCCTCCATTCTGGACATGAAGACTGAAGGTGGTCTGTGTGTTCTCGGTCTCAGAACCCTCCAGACCCTGCCGTTCCTCCTCTGCAGGTTCCTTCGTTCAGCCCCAGACCCAAACCCCGCGGACCCGCCTGGTCCACGAAGAGATGCAGGAGACCTACCCGGACCTGGCCTTCAGGGGCCGCAATGTGGTCCTGGAGAGACCTCCCAGAGGGCACGGCAGCACCAGGAGCAGCAGGTCTGGGAGAAACACCAAGCCTGCAGCTCCAGCTGATGGAGGAGGAGGAGGAGCAGCAGCTCCAGAGGAGCTCAGCGGTCCTCAGGCCATTACTCTGCAGAGCCTGTAACCTGAAGACCTCCAGCCCACATCAGAGCATGGTAACACACACACACACACACACACACACACACACATGCACAGTCTTGTATTTCTATCCTTGTGGGGACCGTCCATTGACTCCCATTCATGTCTAGCCCCTAACCCTAACCCACACCACAACAAAGCCTAACCCTAAAGAAATGTTTTTGCACTTTTACTTTTTTCAGTAACAACAACATGGTCAAGAAAACACTGTTTCTCCTACTTAGGACCGGAAAAAGGTCCCCACAAGGCACGTCGTTCCACGTTTTGCTATCCTTGTGGGGACATTTGGCCCCAACAAGGATAGAAATACAAGAACACACACACACACACACACACACACCACACACACACACACACACACACACACACCACACACACACACACACACACACACACACACCCTCTGTTGTTGAAGCTCTCCGTCATGAAGACTCAGGAAGCCACGCATGCAGAGGAGGAACATGCAAACTGCACAGAGGAGCTGCAGACGGCTGGCGGTTCCTCGGTGCTTCTGGAGGAAGAGCTTTACCTCTGATTTCCAGGTTTTCTCAGGGTTGTTTTATCAGACTGTCTGGTTTTCTCTGTTTTTTCAGCGTCGTTCATAAACGCTCAGGTCTATAAATGGAATAAATGGTAATAAAATGGAACGCATCAAAACTGAGTGTGTCTCATCCTCCTTTTAGTAATATATAATATTTGAGGCTGATTCAAATTAATTCAAACAGTTAAATGTAAGTCGGTTCAGTGAACGGATCTATTGATCTGTGTAGACCTGGACATAGACCTGGACTGTGTTCACAATAGTCCAGTTTGTAATCAGTACTGATGAATCCGTCACACTTCAGGTCTGACAGAAACCCTAAAAAAGGAACACAAGCTTCAAAAAGATCAGTTTTATTGATTCCAACAGAAAAAAAACATTTCAAACATTCTTCAGTTAAAATTGAGAAAAATGAAGAACTCCGTGAGTCTCCTTCAGATCCCCCCAGGTTCAGAGCTCTGCTCAGATTGGGAGTGTGTGTGTGTGTGTGTGTGTGTGTGTGTGTGTGTGTGTGTGTGTGTGTGTGTGTGTGTGTGTGTGTGTGTGTGTGTGTGTGTGTGCGCGCGTGTCAGAACGTTGCAGCAGCCAGGATCTGCTCTCGGTTCTCTTCGTACTTGAGCATCATGTCCTGATGGTCGCCGTCCGCAGGAATCACCTGAGAGAGGACAGGCACAGAGGTCAAAGGTCACATCCACCAGCATCTTGGGGATCGCAGGTATCACCGGGAAGCTGTTCATTTGCCATGACTGCTGTGTGTGTGCACGCACACAGCAAGGGGGGGTCAGCCCCACCTCCCACCCTCAAAGGGCGCTACGCATTTGAAATTCGAACCGAGCTTCAAGGCCCACGTCTGAGAGGAGGTGATGAACTGTGATTGGTCAGGATCTCACAGAAACTGTCCAGTCCCGCAGTTCCTACTTTCCTCCAGCAGAGTTCTCGCCCGACGTCTGAGGAGGGAGGAAGGGAATGTGCAGGTCCCACAGCCGGCAAAGGAAGGGTCGGCCCTCAGACACAGGGCCTAACCAGAGAGGCATCCAGGATCCAGGCCCCACCAAGGACCACCAGAACAGGCCAGAGGAGCACCGCCTCTCCTCTCACAAACTGTTCTTTGAGAGTTCCACAGGCGAAGCAACCAGCTCCTTCAGCCTGAAGCGGGATCTCCGGCCTCCAGCCATAAGCACATGGCAGACTGACCGACCAAGCCAAGGCCCAGTCAGCCCCAGCGTCTGACTGCCACCGGGCCCCGGATCCACTCCTCTAGCCCACGACAAGGACACGGTGGAAGAACCACGGCAGGAACGGGTCTTCAACCCTTCAACACCTCCACCTTCTACCACTGCACAGCAACAGGCAACGTTAGCAGGGACCTGCTAACAGGAGACAAAGAGCAGCCACCTGGCTAGCACCGAGCAGCTGGCTAACACCGAGCAGCTGGCTAACACCGAGCAGCTGGCTAGCACCGAGCAGCTGGCTAACACCGAGCAGCTGGCTAACACCGAGCAGCTGGCTAGCACCGAGCAGCTGGCTAGCACCGAGCAGCTGGCTAACACCGAGCAGCTGGCTAACACCGAGCAGCTGGCTAGCACCGAGCAGCTGGCTAACACCGAGCAGCTGGCTAACACCGAGCAGCTGGCTAACACCGAGCAGCTGGCGAGCACCGAGCAGCTGGCTAGCACCGAGCAGCTGGCTAGCACCGAGCAGCTGGCTAACACCGAGCAGCTGGCTAACACCGAGCAGCTGGCTAGCACCGAGCAGCTGGCTAACACCGAGCAGCTGGCTAACACCGAGCAGCTGGCGAGCACCGAGCAGCTGGCTAGCACCGAGCAGCTGGCTAACACCGAGCAGCTGGCTAACACCGAGCAGCTGGCTAACACCGAGCAGCTGGCTAACACCGAGCAGCTGGCTAACACCGAGCAGCTGGCTAACACCGAGCAGCTGGCTAACACCGAGCAGCTGGCGAGCACCGAGCAGCTGGCTAGCACCGAGCGACTCTTCCTCCAAAGACCATGGAACGTGGGAACTATCTGGGCTTTAGCATAAACAGGTTTTTTCTAAGAACTGTTTGCTTTTATTATGTGTGGATTTAATTGTGTGAATGCTGAAGGCATTCACACGATTACATTCCTCTTCTGACTTCTTCTGCCGTTTTTTGGCACGCTTCTCCTCCTACAAATTTTGTCCGATTTGAACCATTCAGATATCAAAATGTGCAGCTTTTTAAGGACATTCCGGCTATGTTCTGGCTTTTTAATATCTTTTAAACTTTTTGAAATATTTCAACTTTTGTGCAACTTTTTTCCCCATGTTAACAGATGGAGCTTTTTTCAAACTTTGGAACCTTATAACTTCTTCAAATCTTAACCGATTTTCACCATTCAACTTTTAAAATATTCAACTTTTTAAACCCTTTCTTCAACCTTTTTAAACTTGTTCAACTTTGTTCAACTTTTTGAAATATTTCAACTTTTTAAAATTATTTTTAACATGGAAGTGGATGGGAAAACCCTTCAATTGACCTTTGAACTCCTTCAACTTTGACCCCTTACAACTTTGTCATACTTTGACGTAGACAAGTCATTTTACTTGCAAAATGTAGGCATTTTTGTCCTCTATTCAGGTATGTTATATCATGTCCAGATCTTTTACCAAATTTAAACTGTGAGCTTTCAAGTACGGAGAGAATTTCAGCCATATTCGGAGTTTACAATGGGTGTGTATTGGAGAAGCTAGAGTGGGAGAGTGGCAGTTAGAGTGGGGGAAGCTCTCGATTTTGACCAAAAAAAAAATTCTTTTCTCGTCCGTACGGCCACATTTCTGTCTCAATCTGCACAATAACCCCTCAAAACGTAGGCAATTTTGTTATGACCCGTACAATTGAGTCACTTTGTCTCTATCTCAAATGGTTCTCTCTCCAGCTGCATTTGTTTGAGGAGAGTGCAGAATTTTCTCCCATCCGCTCCAATGCATTTTGGAGAGAGATTTTCTCGCTCAAATCCAAAACTTCACTCATGTTCGCACCATCGCCGTGGCTGAATGGATGATCCTACAGACATGATTCCTGCACCATTAAATTCATGAAAGACTTCTGAATCTGACTGTGTGAAAATCTTTTTCAATTTCACCTCTGGGTTCTCGAGGAATGACATTTTCTCAACCATGCGCACTCCATAAGAACTGCTGATTCACTGTCATGGCTGCTGTGCGGCTGGTCTCCATAGCAACAGACACACCTGTTGTGCTTCCTGCTGCTTGATTAGTCTGGATTTTTCCATTAATGGTGCATTCACACCGGACGCGTCGCAAGCGTCGTGAGCGGCGCTTTTCTATGCAAAGTCTATGGTGGACGAGCGTCGTGGAGCGGCGGGCGGCGGGGCGGTGGATCAGGAGCGTCATGAGCGTCGCTTTTCCAGCGTTTCGAGCGGCGACGCCCACGACGCTCGTCCCCGGCGTCAAGAGCGTCGTGAGCGTCGCTTTTTGAGAGTTGGGAAAACTGAACTTTCGACGCGCTGCCGCTGAGCGTCAACCAATCAGAGACGATCCCTCCGGTGCTACGTCACTGCGAGTGATCCGAGCACCGATGCGGGCCGGCCAGTGTTGCTAACTTGATGACTTTCTCGCTAAATCTGGCGACTTTCCAAAGCCTCTTGGCGACGTTTTTTTGTCAAAAGCAACTAGCGATTAATCTAGCAACCTTCTATGGTGCTCTGGAGACGTGACAGGACGTCTCGTTGCTGTCGTCAATGAGCAGCGGGTGCTGCGTGAGCCCCTCCCCCGTCCCAAAGCGCTCACAAGCGGTCAGTCTCAGCAGCGCCCCCTGCTGCAGGCAGAGCAGAGAGGAGCAGAGCAGCCAATAGCCACTTTTCCGACGACGACGCGGTCTAGCTTTATTTAACAAATAAAGCCAAGCCGCTCTCCTGATGCGATCCGCCATAGCTGGAAACAGAAATCAGCCTCCAGCGCGCCAATTAACTGACGTGCATCAAGAGCGTTGCGAGCGTCGCGAGCTTTGTGACCACCCGGTGTCAAGCGTCGTGTTTAAAGCGTCACAAGCGTCAGCTTCGAGGCGTCCCAAGCGTCGACGACGCCCGCGACGCGTTCGGTGTGAACGTAGCATAAGACTGGAGCTCTATTGATCCTCTTACTCTGACACTGACTCCACTGCTGTTTACTGCTCTGTTCCACTTTTTCAACTTTAAAGGTATTTTAAAAATTTTCAGCTTTTGACTTTTTTTTAAGTTTTTCAAACTTTTTCAAGTTTTTTCACCTTTTTTCAACTTTTTCAAACTTTTTCGACTTTTTTCTGCTTTTTTAACCTTTTTCAAGTTTTTTCACCTTTTTTCAACTTTTTCAAACTTTTTCGACTTTTTTCTGCTTTTTTAACCTTTTTCAAGTTTTTTCACCTTTTTTCAACTTTTTCAACTTTTCCAACTTTTTTACACTTTTTGAACCTTTTCAACCTTGTTCAACTTCGTTCAACTTTTTGCAGTGTTTTCAAACTTTGTCAACCTTTTTCAACTTTTTTCTGCTTTTTGCAGCGTTTTGAAACTTTTTCAAAATATTCCAACTTTTTGCAGCGTTTTCAACCTTTTTCAACATGTTTCAACTTTTTGCAGTGTTTTTAACATTATTCAACCTTATTCAAGTGTTTTCAACTTTTTGCAGCGTTTTCAACTTTTTTCAACTTTTTGCAGTGTTTTCAACATTTTTCAACCTTATTCAAGTGTTTTCAACTTTTTGCAGCGTTTTCAACCTTATTCAACTGTTTTCAACTTTTTGCAGTGTTGTCAAACTTTTTCAAGTTTTTTCAACTTTTTGCAGCGTTTTCAACCTTTTTCAACATTTTTGCAGTGTTTTCAAACTTTTGAACCTTTTTCAACGTTTTTCAACTTTTTGCAGCGTTTTCAAACTTTTTCAGGTTTTTTTTTCAACTTTTTGCAGTGTTTTCAACCTTTTTCAATGTTTTTCAACTTTTTGCAGCGTTTTCCAACTCTTTCAATTATTTTCAAATCTTTGCAGTGTTTTCAAACTTTGTCAAACTTTTTCAACCTTTTTCAATTATTTTCAAAACTTTTTCAACTTCCTTTTCAACCTTTCTTCTTGAACTTCTTCTGCATTACAGTTTAGCATTTTCAGCTCAGCATTCACACTTGCAGTTTCTTCAGGAACTGCAAATTTTTTCTAGTTGAGATTGTTTTCT
Organism: Salarias fasciatus; assembly: GCF_902148845.1. NCBI lineage: Eukaryota > Metazoa > Chordata > Actinopteri > Blenniiformes > Blenniidae > Salarias > Salarias fasciatus. The sequence goes on from NC_043757.1 coordinate 27,578,350, forward strand.
GGTTTTGATGAACTGAGGATAAGTTAACAGTCTGTAGGCTGATGATCACTTCGCTTCACCCAACACCGGGTTTGCAAGTTAATCTTGGTACTGAACTGTAAAGCTTCAGCCTCCAGCATCACACCAAAACATCACCTGGTTAATCCAACATCTTCCACCTGGTCTGACGTGATGGACCACCCAGATCATGTAGACTCTTTTTGAATTGGCTTTTACAAAGTGGATTTGAGAGAAGAACACAGGCCTCAACTATCTCTCAAGCCCTCCTTTGTTACCGAGCACATGTGCCAAGCACATCCCTCTGATCCGCCATTTTAACTGTAGTCTTTGGCTGGCCGCCATTTTGATCTGTAGCTCCATACCCCAGTCCTCCATCTAGCGTCACAAACCGTCCCTCTCCCTCACACACACACACACACACACACACACACACACGCACACACACATTCATATAAAGACGAGTTGTATAGACACCTAGATAGATTGTGTGTTTGGTTTTGCTTGATTGTGAATAACGATCGAGTTCGAGTTGGGTCCTGAAATAAGAGGATTTCACTCCTCCCCCTGACTGTGCCCCCACCGTGTGTGTGTGTGTGTGTGTGTGTGTGTGTGTGTGTGTGTGTGTGTGTGAGAGAGAGAGAGAGAGAGAGAGGGTGTGGACAGATAAGTTCAAGTGCATACCGGGAAGCAGGCTCATAAACATCCTGTTCTGAGGAGGGCTCCTCAGAACGACTTTTTAGACCGCTGAAACTCCGAACAAAGGATGAATTTGGGGTGAACAAACTTAAACACTATGTTTTTGGGCTTCTGAGACCTATATGCCGTGACTGAAAAATAGCATATGTCCCCTTGAAATTGAAATCACAACTGTCATGCCCTGTGCCCCTGTGGCCATGTGGGGGCGCCCTGTGCTTGCCCTGCCCCACCAGTTTCTGTCTGATCCTCTTGTTCACCTGCCTCGTTATCACCTAATGTGTGACACCTGTGTTCCCCTCTATTTAAGTGCTGCTCCCCTTGTGTGTCTTGTGGGCTCCTTGTGGGTCTGTCCACGTGTTCTGTTGTGTGTCCATGCCCTGCATCAGGGCAGTCCTGAGTTTCTGAGTTCTCCGAGGTGTGGTCATGGCCCTCTACCTGAGTGGGGGGGGGGGGGGGGGGGGGGGGGGGGGGGGGGGTTTGCTCTTGGGTTCTTGGGCCCTGGGCTCTCGGCTTGTCGGTCTTGGCTCCCTGGGAACCGTGGCCTTCCTCTACCCCCTTCTGAACCAGTGTGTGGACGTCTGAATGGAGGGGCTGGGGTCTGGGCTCTGGGATGGCTGCCGGTTGAGTGCCTCTCTGGCCTATTTCTGGTCTTCTCAGGGGTCAGAGGTCATATTTGCATGATCACTGTCACATTTGAACTTGATCACACTCATCTTTAACCACTCTTCATATTCTGCATGTGGAAGGAAACATTCCTTTAATAAATCTGGATTCATCTTGGTGAACGTTCTGAATTTAATTCATAACACTGAGTTTCCGGACTGAGTGTCTGCACTGAGACTTTAGAACCTCAGATGATGAGTGAAGTGGACTGGACGGTTGGATTCTCTCGTTAAAGGCTCTGGCGCTGTGGAGTGAAGCTCACCAAGACGGGAGCCGGCAGCGAGAACGAGGTCCGTCTGACCAGCCAGTCCTCGTACAGCTCGTGGATGGCCTGCAGGTGCTCCTAGATACACACACACAAACACACACATCCACACACACACACACACACAGTGCTGACGGGGTTAGGGTTAGGATTAGCAGTGCACAGGACGAAGAGCTGCTTCCTCACCAGTGTAATGCCCTCCTCCTCCGTCTCTCGGCAGCGCTGCTTCAGCCGCCGGTGGCACGTCTCAGGATCCGTCTGCAGGTAGACTGAGAGAACAGGGAGGAACGTGGAGCAGTTCCACCAGAACACGCTCCACAGCGCACAGAGACGGGGACAGTGTGTGTCCTCTCACCGATCAGATCCACAGGAATGGACACGTTGGTGGTGATCCAGTCGAACCACTCATTGAGCACGGCAAAGTCCACCTCGGGCATCTTCCCACTGCAGGAACATTCCAGAGCACAGACTGATCCAGAACTGATCCAGAGACTGATCAATAAAGATTCGCTGATGGAAACTGGTTCAGATCCAGCCCTGGGCCATGTTCTGATCCGGGTTTACCCCAAACACCCGGTCCACAGGACCCAGAACCAAAACAGAACATCTGAAGCCTGAGGCTCGGGGCCTCAGCCGGTCCTGATTCTGGAGCTGATTGATCAGTGGACAGATAGAAGGACTGATCAGTGACTCCGTACCTTCTGAAGAGGTTCTCCTCAAAGACGTACTTGGCGCTGAAGATGGACCTCTCCATCATCTTGACGGGAGCCTCCTGCAGCAGAGTGGAACACCGATCAGCTGATCAGCTGATCACATCAATGAAAACTGTCTGAAAGAACAGCAGCACAACAAAGAGCAGAAGAAAGAGGGCGACTGGAAAACCAGGACTCTGAAACCAGAACACTCAACCAGGACTCTAAAATCAGGACTGTAAAACCCGAACACTAAAACTAGAACTCGAAAATCAGGACTCTTCAGTGACTTCAATGATTCAAACACAGAAACTCTGATGGATCAGGACTGTGGTTCTGGTGGCTCAGAACTGGTCCTGGTGGATCAGGACTGTGGTTCTGGTGGGTCACTTACTGTGGTGGACGTGTGTCGGTCCAGCATGGTGAGCTGGATGTAGCTCTGCAGCGTCAGGCCCCAGCGTTCAGGATCCTGGTACCTCAGAGCCTGCAGGGACAAAGAGTCCTCAGAGACGACCTGGAACCACAGCTTGACCACGTGTGTGAGCAGCTGTTCCCATCAGAGTGAGGCAGACCCAGAAAAACAACCTGAACCTGGCTGTTGGAACATTACCAGAGGATTGTGTCCTCGGACGTTCCTCCACTTGGAGACCGGCTCTGTGAGGACCTGCAACCAACCAGAGCAGAGGGTCAGTCCACCATCCGGTCCAAACAAAACCCCACCCTGCAGTCTGTTGTTTATCCAGGCCTCAGGAGTCCAGGTCCACCAGCCGTGACCTCCAGGTGAAGGAGTGTTGGACTGAAGGAGCAGTTCCACTTTTATTTTGAAAAAACAGTCAAAGTAGGCGGGGCCGTTTTGAAACCAGAGGACACGGGCTGTCGAGAATCAGGAGGACAGGTCCCGGAGACAACATGGTGTCTCTGGGACATGATTTGAGAACAAGAGTCAGAATGTGATCTACCTTGACATCGCTGGTTCTGCTGAAGTACTCCAGACACGTGGTCTTCCCACTGGCAATGTTCCCCTCCAAAACGATCTGAGAGCAGGCACACAGAGACCAGGTCAGCAGAGACCAGGTCTACAGAGACCAGGTCAGCAGAGACCAGGTCTACAGAGACCAGGTCAGCACACACAGAGACCAGGTCAGCAGAGACCAGGTCTGCAGAGACCAGGTCAGCAGAGACAAGGTCTAAAGAGACCAGATCAGCAGAGACCAGGTCTACAGAGACCAGGTCTGCAGAGACCAGGTCAGCAGAGACCAGGTCTGCAGAGACCAGGTCAGCAGAGACCAGGTCTGCAGAGACCAGGTCTACAGAGACCAGGTCTGCAGACACAGCTTCACACTCAGACACCTGAGGCCTGGACACTGACCTGGATTAACAGACCCTGGATGTCTCAGTTCCCTGGACTATGAAGCAGGTTCTGAACCCGGTACTTCAGCCCAGACTCCTCCAGTCCTGATGAGCGTTCACATAAAAGAGGCGGAGCTTACAGCTTCTGACCAATCACAACCTGCTTCACTTTAGATCTAACATTCAGTTCAGTTGATGATTCCACTCCTAGTACAGGACTCAGGTCTGTATGCACACACACACACACACACACACACACACACACACACACACACACACACACACACACACAGACTCACCACTGGTTTCTTGTGGTCTCCGTCCCGCTGCAGCTTTCCTTGGAGGGCAGAAGACATAGTGAGACAGGAGTCGTCCAGTCCCTCAGCTGTGGCTACAGGTCAGCAGGCTACAGCCAGGAGACACAGAGACGTCATGACAGTCATGTTCTCCAGTAATAAATCAACATGGACCTAATGACACAGTACACAGCTCCTTATGTTGAAGTCTTGCTGTGTTGGGAATGTTCCACTAACAGTGTTGTTTCTCCTTTTGGACCCACTTTCAGTCATCTGACTTGACGTGTTTCTGTCTGCTGCTTTATAACATGAATATAATGGAAGAAGTGAATACGATGTGTTAATACAGTGCAGCTGGACTCCAGCAGACTGGTCAAACACCCTGATCACTAACGGCTGAAGACATCAGGCTTCAGTCCAGCCATGCACCACCATAACTCAACTTTAACTATTTCTACTGCTATTAGCTTTAAAGATTTAAACTCAAAGTGCGGACTCCTCCTCAGTCAGCATGTTAACTTAACACAACAAGAGCCAAAGTTCAGATGTGGAAGAGGGAATGATTAGAAAACATTTTGGTCATTTGTAAGACTGCAACTATTACTCGAGTAACTGGAGTACCCCGAGTACAAAAAAAATGCTTGAGACAAATTCTTATACTTTGAGGCTTCGTTGTGGCGATGAGATGCGCGCGCGAGAGAGAGATGTAGTGTGTGTGTGTGTGTGTGTGATTAACGGACATATCCAGGCGATGCAGGATATCAGACTTCTGTCTGGAGAGATAAGGAGGTCTGCCTACTAAACTGAAAGTATCTAATCGCTCCGGTGACGCACCGCGATTCAGAAACAAAAAAAAAATTGCTTAACAAACTCCAATACTAAATGATATTATGCTGACAATATATGTGCTACATTTTCTATAAATAATCTGTAATGAAGAGCAGATAAAAAGTCTGGAGAAACGGAAAAGCTTCTCGAGGATGCTTGGATCAGTGCGCATATATGGAACGCGCACTGCGTGAGCCCAAAATGTACTCGATTATTCAAAGAAATCATCAATGGAATACTTGATTCCAAAAATACTTGATAGTTGCAGCTCTAGTCCTTTTTATGCAGATTATGTCTCGGAACGGGAAGATTTCTGAGGCACTCTGAATACATCACATAGATTATTATCAACAATAAAAAAAAACAGAATAAAAAGCAGATTAAAGGAGCCTCAAGTTGGGGCCATCCGCCATCCGTACCATCCGCCAACAGCCTGGAGGGGGCCATGCTATCCCTCCAGAATTACTATTGCAACAACACATCATCAGTACACTCAAAATAAGCAAACTGGTAGGCTGTTACATTAACTCAATTGTAACATGTTTCATCTAAGCTATAATTTAGTGTTTCAATCATGACTTCTGCCTATACCCTTTCAGTCAATGTATTGTTTTTAAGTGTAAGAATTATGCTTCTTGTGTTTTCCTGTAAAAAGATGACTGAAATAAACTTAACTAACTAACTAACATGACAAAATCATGTTGGCTTTACATGAAGTTAAGCAACTAAACATTCATTAAATTAATTCACATTGCAGTTACGTGAAGAAATTGCGTTTGTACAACTAGGCAGTGAAAGCAACGTCAATATCGCGATGATCCGCGAGACTTTGCTGTTGCGACAGTTCGCAGTGACACCTGGGAAGAGGAGCTGACCGCACACATGGAAAAGGTATGTAATAAAACTTCATTATTAGCCATCTAAATGCAAACGAAATACTATGCATAAATGTTGCTGGTTAGTGCGCGTTGCAGCGGAACTGTGTGCAGGTTGTTTGGTCGCAGGTTGGTGTATTTTATGCCGTGTTCACACCGGACGTGACTTCAGGGCGCCAGTGACCAATTTCAATGCAAAGTCAATGGCGATGAGCGACGACGAGCGATCTCTGCACTCGCGTCCTGTAGCCCAGAACGAGCCACCTGAGGTCGCCCGTAGCCAGAGTTAAAATATTTTAACTTTTGAGCGACCTGAGACACTCGGTGCTAATGCTAAAACGCTAATCACAAACGCATGCGGACGGTTGAGACATGTCGATATTGGGCGTACAGTAAATAAAATATTCATAAAGAACCGTTTGTTATTATGATGGCAGATATAGATGCGCAGCTGCCTACTTTCTTTTCCTGCAGTTATCTTTTTAATTCTGAAGATAGATTACATGGATAGTTGCCTGGCTGTATGAATAGTGTTCTGTCTGTTCATTTTCTGTTTATTTGTTTAACAATACTGCAGTCCGTTTTTTTTTTTTTCTTTTTTTTTTTTTTTTGATAATGTTGCTTTGTGGTAATAATAATTATGATAATAATAATGAATGGAAGAATCTTTTAACATCTTGTAGCATCTTTGTTTTCACACTGGATTATGTATTTTAGTATTGAACTCTGATATCAATGTCAGTTTATTATCTCTTGTCATATGTTCAAGAAAGCACAATTAACTTGATTTTTATTGTGCCACTGTCATAGTGATAACTAATTTCACACCTGCAAATAATGCCCACATTTTCTAAGCAGAGCTTAGCATTTTAAGCAAAGCTGATGTGTTTATGAAAATGTGTTTTCATGTTCAAAATGAAAAGCACCTTTTCATTACTTGTGTTTGCATCTGTCAATTGTCAACTGTTGTCTTCTCATGGACAAAAATTGATTGATCTCCCCCATTTTCTCACAGCAGTTTGTCACCAAAGTGTCCTGTTTCTTCAAGTGAGCTGTCTCACTACATCTGTCTTCCATTCGTTTGCATCAGTGACGACATCTTTTCTGGAAAAGGTATGAAGTGTGTTTGAGGGATGGTGGTAGTGGTGGTTAAATTCCTTAGTAACATTTTCAGTGCAGGATTGCAGTGTGGCTGCAGCGATGCCTCACCTAGAGATTAGATCTTGCATACTTTTTTTTTGATGTGTGCCAGTTTCAGGCAAATGTATTTTCTTGACAGATGTACCTTAAAGGATAAGTTTGGATTAAACTGTTTTCACGTTGTTTATAGAAAGATGTAGAACAATATATTCACTCAGAAGGGTTTTCTGATCTGAAAAGTGGTCCGGGAGAAATTTAGATCCATAGTCGAGCTGCAGACCTCCATATACTGTTAGCCAATGGGGCATGCGTGGCGCCGGCTCCCAAAACGACTTTAATCGTCCAAAAACTCATTAGTTTCACCAATATTTCCTCATGGTCCACTCAGCCTCTCCTCAACCACAGCCCGGTGTCGCAAAATACATGCTGTTGCGGTTTTACAGATCTCTGAAGTGAATACAGTGATCTGGAAGCAAACTGAAGTACATTCACCAAGAGGCACAGAAGGTGGCGCTGTGCACCGAAGTTGTTGGTCGCCACCCGCTCCAAAGAAGAAGATCTCTGAACTGCAAACATCTGTCCCGATGTCTGTCCTGCTGAGCCCGTCTCTCTCTACCTATCAAATAAGCCTCCTTTCGATTTGTATTGACACTTACTGTGTGTATTGGGAAATGCTGTCAGTCGTTTGTTTTGATTATGTGAATTAAGGTGATGGGGGGTGGGGGATCAAATGTATATCAGAGAAAAATCATTGACCTTTTCTGAATTGTTTCGGCAGGCTGATGACGAAGGCTCCAGAACAGCTATGGCAGAGACGGTCTTTGGATTATTTGTCATCCGACAGGAAGGAGCCGGGCCTGCTGATGACCCAGAGGATGTTGGAATCATTCAGGAAGGGGTGGAGGTACTCAACAACTTGAGAAATGTTCCTTTTGCTGTTGCGATGTTGCTCGCTCTTGTGTAAGCTCTAAACCTGAGCTACCCTCCGGAGTTGAAATATACCTTCGAAGCACTTCAGAAAATCATAATGGAAATAGACGGAAGCAGACTATCCAGAGAAGTACAAGCTCTCAAAACATTCTTTTGCCGTTAGTGAAGTGATGGAGAATCCTTCACACAGGAATTGGAGCTCAGACAATTAGTTATCTGTGAAGGACAAATATTTAAATGGAAGGAGACTCAGGAGGTAGTCCCATTTCCCACAGTTAATGGTCAGAAGCAAGGCAAGATATGATCTTGTTATAGTCTCATTTTGAATACTGTCTTTTTTTGGTTGTTGTTGTTTTTGTTTTGTTTTTTCCTTTGGAATGGATTAAGTATCAAGTGCTGTCCATTTGATTTGTACTGACCCAAAAGCAGTGTTTTGTTTGATGAGTCAGAAAAAAAAGCAACAAAAAAATATTTTAGGTTGACTGTATCTGTTTTTTTTATATATGGCTCTATTATTAGGTACTGTGATTTATTCTCTGAGCATATTTCTTTAAAAAAAGCAGGGAAGCACTGTGATCTTTTATTTTTATTTGAAAAAGAGAACTGCATTTTCATTTTGTTGAAGCTACTGCTTTTGTTAAACTGTTATTGCCTACTTGGAGAAAAAATGTAACAGCAGCATTTTCCTGTTTATTTTCTGTTAATGCCCACCATTTAGTGGTTGTTTATTTCAGCTAGCCCAAAAAAAGCAACATTTTTGTGTTGTTGCACACTGCTTGTGTTGTTGCATACTGCTGCATTGTTCCATTTCATTTTACAGAGAGTATGTGACTGTTTTGAAAAATAAAAATCCAAAAATTGTATGGAATTGTGTACCTTCTTTTAGGTTTCTTTCCACTTGACACCAAACTGTTTAAACTAAAATTGTATTTGTTGAATGAATGTAATTAAATTATGGAAAGTATTTCCATTTAATTAAATGGCTTTGGCCAATCAATAGGAAAGTGTGTTTGGCTGACATATTTAACCTGGGTTGGATCAACTTAATATACTGGTGTAATTTGGCTACTGTCAAATTAGTTGGTCTAATAGTATTAAAGTTAGTTGGTCCCAACCATAGTAAACAAGTTACAAGAACCCTAATGAATCTATTGAATCATCCATCCATCCATCCATCCATCCATCTTCAGCCGCTTATCCGGGGCCGGGTCGCGGGGGCAGCAGTCTCAGCAGGGATGCCCAGACTTCCCTGTCCCCAGACACTTCCTCCAGCTCTTCCGGGAGGATCCCAAGGCGTTCCCAGGCCAGCCGAGAGACATAGTCTCTCCAGCGTGTCCTGGGTCTTCCCCGGGGTCTCCTCCCAGTGGGACATGCCCGGAAAACCTCCCCAGGGAGGCGTCCAGGAAGCATCCTGAACAGATGCCCGAGCCACCTCAGCTGGCCCCTCTCGATGTGGAGGAGAAGCGGCTCTACTCTGAGCTCCTCCCTGGTGACTGAGCTCCTCACCCTATCTGAAAGCTACGGAGGAAGCTCATTTCGGCCGCTTGTATCCGGGATCTTGTCCTTTCGGTCATGATCCAAAGCTCATGACCATAGGTGAGGGTGGGGACGTAGATTGACCGGTAAATCGAGAGATTCTATTGAATCAACGCGACTAAATTAATTTGGACCCAAACCTAGTAAATTAGTTCACACAACCCGAAAAGGTTAAGTTGAAACAACTAAAATACATCATGTTGGACTGACTAAATTGTTTAATGCTGAAGAAAAGACATTTAATCATGTGGAAATACTTTCCATGATTTTTTTAAGTTCATTCAAAGAGTGCTTTTTTTGAGTGTAGGGTAAAACTAACGTGTCTCACGACGGTCTCCACCCAGCTTGGGAAACAGGAAATCCTCCGAGGGAGGGACCGCCAAAGCAGACGGGGGCCGTCTGTGCCTGAAGAAGGCGCTGACAGCAGGCTGGGCTGGCTGCGGGATCTGCAGCTGCAGCTGTGCCAGGTGGATTAATTTTCATAGTGATTTTCATGAAGGTGCACATCTCTAGTGTTGGAAAATGTGTGATAGCCTTCAATCCACGGTAGTTTTTTGGAGCTATCATCACTTAAACCAAAGAAAGTCAGCTCGGCCGAGCAAGCTCACAGACCCAGCTTCCGCCTGACATTTTTAGCAATATCTCTGGAACGGAAAGCGTTAGAAACTTAATTCTTTCTATTTCTGAAACGAGAGAGTTACAGCTTTATAACAAGCTATCCTACAGCCTTCTATGCCTTCTGGAAGTTGTACAAAATCCTGGTAAATATCTTTAAAAAAAATTCAAAATCAAAAGAAGTTGATTTTCTTGTTTTATTTTCTATATATGTTAAAAACGAAAAATGATAGACACTTACTGTTTTCTTTGTTGGAATCTATAGCTTTCTCGCTTTCAAACAAGCCCCCCCATGGGTTTCTACTCCACCTGGAGGCTATGTAACATAGCGTACAAATGTTGTCATGAATTCTGAATCTAACCCTCATGTCAAATGCAAGTAAGTTATATACAGTTATATACAGTGTATATATATATATATATATAAATATATATATATATATATATATATATATATATATATATATATATATATATATATATATATATATATATATATATATATAGATAGATATAGATATATTATTTATTTATTTATTTCCTTTAATTACATCTAAATTACTTTCAGGGCTGTTCCTCTTATTGTCTTTCTGTCTCTGTTTAGTTATATGCTGTCATACCAATGTTCCCCCCTCAGCCCCTCCCCTTCTCTCTGGCCTGGTCTAATTAAGCATGTGAAGCGGGCATGTCAGACAGCTGCAGTAAGTACACACATGAAAAAGTAACAAACTTTTAAGTTTAACACAACATGCAAAACAAGATGAAGAGAAAAAAAGAGTTGGACTGCTAAATACATTTTTAAAAGATTGCTTTGTGATTTAATAATCTCTGTTGAAACCAATTATCTTTTGAGGTCTCACGGTAATATTAGGGTGTAACATTTAGTGTGGGATTACATACTGTGCAAGTAATATGTAAGTACCCTTCTGAAGCTGGAGTTGTGATAATGTTTTATTCTGTTTCAGGATTAGTGGTGGTTATGCTACATAAAGTAAAAGAGATGTAGATCGCCAGCTTCCACTTCAATATGGAAAAGTATGACGGATATGGACCAATGTGGATTGGGTGGCAGCCGATGGCAGGGTGCCCGGCAACCCGATCCCTGGACACAGAGATGAGCTCTAGGGACATGGAATGTCACCTCGTTGGGGGGGAAGGAGGCCGAGCTTGTGAGGGAGGTTGAGAGGTACCGGCCAGATATAGTCGGGCTCACCTCCACACACAGCCTGGGCTCTGGAACCCAACATCTCGAGAAGGGCTGGACTCTCAACTGCTCTGCCGTTGCCCGCGGAGAGAGGCTGCGGGCTGGTGTGGGTTTGCTTATAGCCCCACAGCTCAGCCGCCATGTGCTGGAGTTCACCCCAGTGAACCAAAGGGTCGCATCCCTGCGCCTTCCGGTCAGGGACAGGTAGCTGACTGTTGTTTCGGCTTATGGGCCGAACAGCAGTGCAGAGTACCCGGCCTTCTTGGAGTCCCTGGGAGGGGTGCTGGACAGTGCTCCGACTGGGGACTCCATTGTTCTACTGGGCGACTTCAACGCCCACGTGGGCAGCAACAGTGAGACCTGGAAGGGGGTGATTGGATCGCACGGCCTCCCCGATCTGAACCCGAGTGGTGTTTTGTTATTGGACTTCTGTGGTAGCCACAGTTTGTTCATAACAAACACCATGTTCGAGCACTGGGGTGTCCAGAAGTGCACTTGGCACCAGGACACCCTAGGTCGGAGGTCGATGATCGACTTTGTTGTTGTGTCACCTGACCTACGGCCACGTGTTTTGGACACTCGGGTGAAGAGAGCGGCAGAGCTGTCGACCGATCACCACCTGGTGGTGAGTTGGATTCTCTGGCAGAGGTGGAAACCGGACAGACTTGGCAGACCCAAACGTGTTGTGAGGGTCTGCTGGGAACGTCTGGTGGAACCCTCTGTCAGCAGGGTTTTCAACTCCCACCTTCGGGAGAGCTTCTCTCATGTCCCGAGGGAGGCTGGGGACATTGAGTCCAGTGGACCATGTTCTCCATTTTCTCCACCTCCATTGTCGAAGCAGCTGCCCGGAGCTGTGGTCGTAAGGTCTCCGGTGCCTGTCATGGCAGCAACCCCCGAACCCGGTTGTGGACACTGGAAGTTAGGGCTGCTGTCAAGCTGAAGAAGGAGTCCTGTCGAGCCTTATTGGCTCGTGGGACCCCAGAAGCAGCTGACGGGTACCAGCAGGCTAATTGAACTGCAGCCCGAGTGGTGGTGGAGGCAAAAACTCGGGTCTGGGAGGGCTTCAGGAGGCCATGGAGGAGGACTACCGGTCGGCCTTGAAGAAATTCTGACAAACCGTCCGGTGCCTCAGGAGGGGAAAGCAGGTCTCCACTAACACTGTTTACAGTGGAGGAGGAGCTGCTGACCTCAACTGGGGATATCATAGGACGGTGGAAGGAATACTTTGAGGACCTCCTCAGTCTTGTCACCATGTCTTCCGTAGAGGAAGCAGAGGGTGAGGTCTCAGAGGCAGACTCGTTCATCACCCAAGCTGAAGTCACCGAGGTGGTTGGTAAGCTCCTCGGTGGCAAGGCACCGGGGGTGGACGAGATTCACCCTAAGTATCTTAAGTCTCTGGATGTGCTTGGACCGTCTTGGTTGACACGTCTCTGCAACATCGCGTGGCGGTCGGGGATGGTGCCTCTGGATTGGCAGACTGGGGTGGTGGTTCTCCTGTTTAAAAAGGGGGACCGGAGGGTGTGCTCCAACTATAGGGGGATCACACTCCTCAGCCTCCCCGGGAAAGTCTATTCCAGGGGGAGGATTCGACCGATAGTCGAACCTCGGATTCAGGAGGAACAATGCGGTTTTCGTCCTGGTCGTGGAACAGTGGACCAGCTCTAGACCCTCCATAGGGTGCTCGAGGGTTCGTGGGAGTTCGCACAACCAGTCCACATGTGTTTTGTGGATTTGGAGAAGGCATTCAACCGCGTCCCTCGTGGTGTCTTGTGGGGGGTGCTCTGGGAATATGGAGTCCGGGGCCCCTTGTTAAGGGCCGTCCGGTCTTTGTATGACTGGAGTAGGAGTCTGGTCCGCATTGCCGGCAATAAGTCGGACCTGTTGTTGGACTCCGGCAGGGCTGCCCTTTGTCACCGGTTCTGTTTATTATCTTTATGGACAGAATTTCTAGGTGCAGCCAGGGGCTGGAGGGGGTCCGGTTTGGGAACCACAGGATTTCATCTCTGCTTTTTGCAGATGATGTTGTCCTGTTGGCTTCATCGAACCCGGGCCTACAGCATGCACTGGGGCGGTTCGCAGCTGAGTGTGAAGCGACAGGGATGAGGATCAAAACCTCCAAATCCGAGGTCCTGGTCCTCGACCGGAAGAAGGTGGTCTGTCCTCTCCAGGTTGGTGGAGAGACCCTGGCCCAAGTGGAGGAGTTTAAGTATCTTGGGGTCTTGTTCATGACTGGAGGAAAGATGGAGCGTGAGATTGACAGGCGGATCGGTGCAGCGTCTGCAGTGATCAGTCGTATCAGTCCGTTGTGGTGAAGAAGGAGCTGAGCCGAAAGACGAAGCTCTCGATTTATCGGTCAATCTACGTTCCCACCCTCATCTATGGTCATGAGCTTTGGGTCATGATCGAAAGGACAAGATCCCGGATACAAGCAGCTGAAATGAGTTTCCTTCGTAGGGTGGCTGGGCGCTCCCTCAGAGATAGGGGGAGGAGCTCAGTCACCAGGGAGGAGCTCGGAGTAGAGCCGCTACTCCTCCACATCGAGAGGGGCCAGCTGAGGAGTCTCGGGTATCTGTTCAGGATGCCTCCTGGACACCTCCCTAGGGAGATGTTCCGGGCATGTCCCACCGGGAGGAGACCCCGGGGAAGACCCAGGACACGCTGGAGAGACTATGTCTCTCGGCTGGCCTGGGAATGCCTTGGGATCCTCCCGGAGGAACTGGAGGAAGTGTCTGGGGACAGGGAAGTCTGGGAAGCAACAGGGAAGCAAATAGACTGAAATGCACAGACATGTGCAGGCAGTCAGACTGTGAAAACCAAGCATGTACTTCAGACAGTGATGATGCTGATGACGAGAACGGGGATGAAGAAGAAATCGACTGATTCCTCCTAGATGTGAGAAATGTATGATGTGACCTACCACAAAGCATAGATTACAGTGGTCTAAAATTATGCATGTTCCCTAATTTTTTTGGCATTCCTTGGTTGAGTTTATAAAATTTCTTAATAATAATAAAAAAAAGTCAATTAAATGCTATTGTTCATGTTCTTTTCTCAATAACAGCATTGAAATCATCAATTTTCTGGAAAAATATTCACAATTCATTTATGTGTTAAAATACAGATAATGTTGGCATTTTTGCACAAATATTATTAATGACAGAACATTTATTATTTTTTTCCTCCTAATTATGTAAATAATCCACAACATTTCAAACAAATATGTTTAATAGGAAAAGTAGGCTCGTAAGTGTGAAACTTAATTTTGTTTAAGATTCACAATTCATGACAAATTTTCAATGCAATGTAACATAGCCTCCCGGAAGAGTAAGAAGCCATGGGTGTGCTTGTTTGAAAGCTAGAAAGCCATAGATTCCAACAAAGAAAACAGTAAGTTTCTATCTTCTTTGGTTTTTAATGTATGTAGAAAATAAAAAAAGAAAATCAACTTTTTTTTTTATTTTGAAAAATATTGAACAATATTTACAGGGATTTTGTACAGCTTCCAGAGGGTGTAGAAGGCTGCAGGATATCTTGTTGTAAAGCTGTAACTCTCTAGTTTCAGAAATAGAAAGAATTAAGTTTCTAACGCTTTCCGTTCCAGAGATATTGCTAAAAATGTCAGGCGGAAGCTGGGTCTGTGAGCTCGCTCGGCCGAGCTGACTTTCTTTGGTTTCAGTGATGATAGCTCCTAAAAACTACCGTGGATTGAAGGCTATCACACATTTTCCAGCACTAGAGATGTGCACCTTCATGAAAATCACTATGAAAATTAATTCCTCAAAATGGTACCGAGTTGCCCTCCGGCTCATGTACTATTTGCTGCCTCTGCCGCTCCTTTACGGTGGCGCGCCTAGTTTCACTTTCATTTTTGCGCTCGCGCACACAGAAAAAAAAAACAAAACAATAGATTTACAGAACATTGAAAAGTAGCGAGTAACGCAACCATAAATCTAAATGTAGTGAAGTCAAAAGTACAGATACCTGCTCTAAAATGTAGTGAAGTAAAAGTGAAAGTACCCCTTCATTTTTTTACTTGAGCAACGTACAGATACACAAAAAAATACTTAAGTGTTATGTAGCCCTCCTAATCAACCCAAGATCCAGTCACAGTGTCTGTATACCTCTGACAGAGCAGTTCTCAAATAAGGCTCAGAAATGACTTAATCGGGAGTCTACTTCTATTAGATGAAAACCAATGATGACAAATACGATCTTTACGCTCTGCCGAGGATGCAGACAGGCCCAGTGAGCAAACTCTGGAGCTGAAACTGTAAATGTGAGCAACTGTCCTACACTGTTAACCCTCTGATACACATTACATCTGGGATCACACAATTTAACAATCATAACCCCACATTTATTAGATGAATTTATACACACACTTTATAACTCTTGTCACCAAAACCAGTGTCTTCTAAATGAAATACTCAAAGAAAGGAGCTCAAAGACAAAAAAATGAAAATGTACCTCTGACAAGTGATATATTCCTTTAGTGGAATCCTCTCCGCCGGTCCTTCACTAGGATCCACATCCACTTGAGACCGCCGAGAAGACGTCCAGGTCCAGCCTCCTTCACCTCCGTCCTCCTGTCTCTCCTCCTCCAGCAGCCGTTTCTCGCCGCTCCTCTTCTTCAGCCGCTAAACCGTTTTTTTTCTTTTCTCGCCCCTCCTTGGAGTTGGAGCGACCCAAAAAAAAAAAACCTCCGCCGCACCGACGCGCACTCAACTGATGAACCGCTTTCCAAATCGTCAGTCTACTCAAACTCAGTTTCTTTCTTCCCGTTAGATGCTGAAGCCAAAACTCCTTTTCCTCCAGGTGTCTCTCTCTCCCGCCTCCTCCTCCCGTCTTCTACTTCCTTCCCCTCAAAAAAAAAAAAAAACACTGACCCCTTTAAATGCAATCGGAAACCAAAGCTTCCAGATTAATTTCCCGTGACGTTCAATAACAGAGTTAAAATGAACTTCAAACCTAAATAATTTCATGCATAACAGCTTTAAATGCACATAAAAACACCTCTGTGAAAAAAAATGTATAAAAGTAAATATGAATTACGTGTATTTAACCAGGGTACTACAGTTACTTTCCACCACTGCACAACAGTAATCACCCGCCAAGGCCCGACGCCTCAGTGGGGCCAACAACCGGGAAAACTCCAAAGCGGCCGACCACACCGGCCTCGTACCAGACAGCCCAGCTACCGAGCCAGGCGGAGGAAGCACAACGGCGTGCCCACATGGAGGAGAAGCACTCCTCGTGGGGCCGACACCCACAGTGGGTCGGCCGTACAAACCAAAGGGAGCGTCCGCGTCCCGATGCCTCGTGTACTTCCAGATAGTGACGACAAGCCTCCCGTCATCCGGCGATTGCAAACGATCTCACCACGGAGATGCCTACTGCGACACCCAAGCATCGTGGTGGAGATGGGATGGTTGGCTTCAGTTACAGCCTTTGGAGCGGCATCCGCAGCTCCTCATCCAGACCCACATCCAGACCCCCACCCAGAGCCACACCCAGACCCACACCCAGACCCACACCCAGACCCCCGCTGAAGAGGTCCAGTCAGCAGAGCTCCTCCTTCACTCCACGGTCCTCATGTTCTTTCCTGCAGGATCTGCTGCAGGTTCTTCACAGAAGGTTCCAACCTGACAAGTTCGTGGAACCTTTGTAAGCAACGTCAGCAGTGAAGCACCTCCAGGACCTCTAGACCCTCCTCTGTTCTGGACCTCCAGACCCTCCTCCATTCTGGACATGAAGACTGAAGGTGGTCTGTGTGTTCTCGGTCTCAGAACCCTCCAGACCCTGCCGTTCCTCCTCTGCAGGTTCCTTCGTTCAGCCCTTGACCCAAACCCCGCGGACCCGCCTGGTCCACGAAGAGATGCAGGAGACCTACCCGGACCTGGCCTTCAGGGGCCGCAAGGTGGTCCTGGAGAGACCTCCCAGAGGGCACGGCAGCACCAGGAGCACCAGGAGCAGCAGGAGCAGCAGGTCTGGGAGAAACACCAAGCCTGCAGCTCCAGCTGATGGAGGAGCAGCAGGGGGGGCAGGGGGGCCAGGGGGGCAGGGGGGGCAGGGGGGGCAGGGGGGGCAGCTCCAGAGGAGCTCAGCGGTCCTCAGGCCATTTCTCTGCACATCACTCTGAGAGCCGGACTCACAGAGCAGAGCCTGAAACCTGAAGACCTCCAGCCCACATCAGAGCATGGTAACACACACACACACACACACACACACACACACACACACACACACACCCTCTGCTGGTCTTGACAGCTGCTGACCGTCCCACAGAGCCGCGGAAGCTGCCGGGCTCGCCGGGCTCGGTGGACGAGGAGACGGAGCTGCGAGGCCTGGCGGAGAGGATGGGCCAGCTGAGTGTGAGCGGAGCAGCCGGGGGGTCCAGCAGGAGGAGGTCCCCCCCGCCGGGGGGCCGCCGGGGAGAGGAGGAGGCGGAGGAGGAGGAGAAGAGCTACGTCGTGCTGTGAACAGGGAGGGTTGAAGACTCAGGAAGCCACGCATGCAGAGGAGGAACATGCAAACTGCACAGAGGAGCTGCAGACGGCTGGCGGTTCCTCGGTGCTTCTGGAGGAAGAGCTTTACCTCTGATTTCCAGGTTTTCTCAGGGTTGTTTTATCAGACTGTCTGGTTTTCTCTGTTTTTTCAGCGTCGTTCATAAACGCTCAGGTCTATAAATGGAATAAATGGTAATAAAATGGAACGCATCAAAACTGAGTGTGTCTCATCCTCCTTCTAATAATATATTATATTAGAGGCTGAATCAATTTAATTCAAGCAGTTGAAGATAAGTCGGTTCAGTGAACGGATCTATTGACCTGTGTAGACCTGGACCTGGACCTGGACCTGGACCTGGACCTGGACCTGGACTGTGTTCACAGTTGTAATCAGTATTGATGAATCCGTCACACTTCAGGTCTGACAGAAACCCTTAAAAAGGACCAGAAGCTTCAAAACGATCAGTTTTATTGATTCCAACAGAAAAAAACATTTGAAACATTCTTCAATTAAAACTGAAAAAAATTAAGAACTCTATGGCTGAATCCCATTTCCCCCCTCAGCCCTCCCCCTTGGCCCTACCCCTCCATTTTGCGTGTTCACGTGGAGGGGTAGGGTGTCCCGATTGTCATTATGACGGAGGGGTAGGGGGAAGGTGTAGGGCTATACACCCCTCCAAACGGAGATTCTCCCGAGGCACACTCCAAACGGAGAGGTATTACAGATTTCCCAGAAAGCCGTGCAAGAACGGCAAGATGGCGGCGTCCACAACGAAAGAAGTTCATAAATGTAAGTATTTTCTCAATGAATAAAGTTTTAAAATGTGAGAAAAACATTCTTCTTTGGCAAACAATTGTTGCACCTGCCTACGTCATCGGCAGCGGCGACTACTGATGACCTACGCGATTGTCGAAGGGGTGTTCCAATTCGGAGGGGTTTACTTTCGGCCCTGCCCCTCAGCACTCCGTTTGAAAGGGGTAGGGCTGAGGGGGAGGGGTAGAAAGAGACATGGGATTGGGCCTACACTCTAATAAGTAACTCAGAGAAGCTTCTAACACCACTTGATTTAAAACATGGATCCAATTAAAAAAATTGTAATTAGTTGATTTTGATAAACTTTCTAAATACCAAACTTATTTTTTTCAAGTTATGAATAAATAAAAATGTTCCTTATTACATCAACTTAATTTTTCTTGCAAATTGAACTCAAAACTCATTGTTTATCATTTACTCATTGGTTTAAAACAAAATTCAAGTTGCTATAACTGAACAAACTTGGCTTGGTAATTTAATTTTGTCAACGTTGACTTCAGATCAATTCAAATCAAATCAAATCAAATTTTATTTTCATACTTATATACTTTACTTTCATACTTCTCAATTTGCAGTTAATACAATTATTCCATAGTAGTAGTGCTAATTAAAGTATATCCCTAACAGTTTCCAACCTGGAATGAGAAGTATTGAGCATTTATTGAGCTTATTAACAGCCCGAGACTGCCTGAGCAGTATTACCCCACATTGGCTGTCACAGCATTGTAATCCCAAACAATTACAACATATAAGGTTATTCACAAGTTGGCCATTTTAATTACTTAAAAGTGGGCAGCCAATTTATTTGAGTTGTCAACGTAAAAATCTTGCATTTATTAAGTAAGCAGTACTTAAAATGATCAAAAATGATCTTTGACTGATGACAAAAAATGAATTCACCCAAAGTAATATAGTTTGTTGGTTCAATGTCATTTCTAATGAGGTTGCCATGACTTAAAAAGACTAATGCAAACTGTTGCATTGATTTCTTTTCTTTTTAGAGTGTATGAGTCTGCTTCAGGTCCCCCCAGGTTCAGAGATCTGCTCAATGTGTGTGTGTGTGTGTGTGTGTGTGTGTGTGTGTGTGTGTGTGTGTGTGTGTGTGTGTGTGTCTCAGGGCTTTGCAGCAGCCAGGATCTGCTCTCGGTTCTCTTCATACTTGCGGATCATTTCCTGAGGGTCGCCGTCCGCAGGAATCACCTGAGAGAGGACAGGCACAGAGGTCAAAGGTCACATCCAGCAGCCTGCCCACATCACACACACACATGAAATGAAGACATGTGGAGATGAAGGTAGTTGGCCTGGCTGGGGGGGGGCGGGCAGCTTGGGCTTGGCTGCTATGGTGTCTGGCTGCTGCCCCGGAAAACAGGGTACAGGGTGGGGGGGTTGGGGGGGTATTGGTGGTCGTGGTGGTGGCGGTGGGTGGAGTGATTGGATAGGTATGGCCCGGGGGAAGGGGCGGTTCTCCTGAGTATGGTCATGGCCATCTGCCTGAGTGGGGGTGGGTGGTGGGGGTTGGCTCTTGTGTTCTTGAGCCCTGGGCTCTCGGCCTGTCGGTCTTGGCTCCCTGGGAACCAGGCCCCGTGGCTATTGGGGGTCCCGGTTGGGGCCTTCCTCTGGCCCCTTCTGGACCTGTGCGTGGACGTCTACCTGGGGGGACTGAGGTCTGGGCTCTGGGATGGCCGCCGGTTGTCTGGGCCCTGAGGGCCTCTCTGTCCTGATTCTGGTCTTCTCAGGGGTCAGAGGTCATATTTGCATGATCACTGTCACATTTGCATGATCACACTCATCTTTAATCACTCTATTGTGCATGTGGAAGAAGACATTCTTCTTGATCAAGCTGGATTTATTTCACTGAATGTTCTGAATTTATTCATAACACTGAGTTTCCAGACTGAGTGTCTCCATGGAGACGTTACAACCTCAGATGAAAAGTGAAGAACTGGACGGTTTGATTCTCTCGTTAAAGGCTCTGTGGAGCAGTGGAGTGAAGCTCACCAGGACGGGAGCCGGCAGCGGGAACGAGGTCCGTCTGACCAGCCAGTCCTCATACAGCTGGTGGATGACCTGCAGGTACTCCTGGACACATACGCGCACACACACGCACACACACACACACACACACACACACACACACACACACACACACACACACACACACACAAACCCAAACACAGTGCTGATGGGATTAAGCCAGGTTTACACGACTTTTTGCCACTATGTTGTCGTAGCAATGCGAGCCAATCTGGACTCATCGAATTGGCAGGCTCCCGCCATGTTCACGACCAGTTCACGAATAGTTCACGAATGCGCGCCCGTCAGTGTCACGGACTGGCATGACGCATTCGTGCATAGTTTGCGTGTGATTAAGTGCTTCCCGCATTGGCACGACGTGGTTGAGCAGTTCGGCTTGGGCTGTTCGTGAACTATTCGTTGCAGTATGCGGCAGTGCGTGCTATGCCACTACTTGCACACATCCTCCTGCATTGTCCTGATGCGTTCACGTGGCGTTCACGAACAGTTGTCACATAGTTCACGGCCCAGTCGCGATATTTTATCGTGACCAAAATTTGGAACATTTCAAAATTCTCGTCCCGACATGGCACGCAGTCACAAAGGGTTTACGCACACTTCACGCCACTTTACGAGTGGTTTCTCGATTCGTGCCAATGCGTGCCACAGAATTGTGCAAGTGTAAACCGAGCTTTAGGGTGAGGGTTATGCTTAGCAGAGCACAGGACGAAGAGCTGCTTCCTCACCAGTGTAATGCCCTCCTCCTCCTCTCTGCAGCGCTGCTTCAGCCGCCGGTGGCACGTCTCAGGATCCGTCTGCAGGTAGACTGAGAGAACAGGGAGGAACGTGGAGCAGTTCCACCAGAACACGCTCCACATCGCACAGAGACGGGGACAGTGTGTGTCCTCTCACCGATCAGATCCACAGGAATGGACACGTTGGTGGTGATCCAGTCGAACCACTCACTGAGCACGGCAAAGTCCACCTCGGGCATCTTCCCACTGCAGGAACATTCCAGAGCACAGACTGATCCAGAACTGATCAATGAAGACTCGCTGACGGGACTCAGATCCAGCTCTGGGTCATGTTCTGATCCGGGTTCACCTCAAACACCCGGTCCACAGGACCCAGAACCAAACCAGAACATCTGAGCTCATCAAGCCTGAGGCTCGGGGCCTCAGCCGGTCCTGATTCTGGAGCTAATTGATCAGTGGACGGATAGAAGGACTGATCAGTGATTCCGTACCTTCTGAAGAGGTTCTCCACAAAGATGTACTTGGCGCTGAAGATGGACCTCTCCATCATCTTGACTGCAGCCTCCTGCAGCAGAGTGGAACACCGATCAGCTGATCACATCAATGAAAACTGTCTGAAAGAACAGCAGCACAACAAAGAGCAGAAGAAAGAGGGCGACTGGAAAACCAGGACTCTGAAGAACACTAAACCAAAACTCTGAACCCAGGACTCTGAAAACAGAACACTCAACCAGGACTCTAAAATCAGGACTGTAAAACCCGAACACTAAAACCAGGACTCCAAAACCAGGACTCTTCAGTGACTTCAACGATTCAAACACAGAAACTCTGATGGATCAGGACTGTGGTTCTGGTGGCTCAGAACTGGTTCTGGTGGATCAGGACTGTGGTACTGGTGGGTCACTTACTGTGGTGGACGTGTGTCGGTCCAGCATGGTGAGCTGGACGTAGGTCTGCAGCGTCAGGCCCCAGCGTTCAGGATCCTGGTACATCAGAGCCTGCAGGGACAAAGTAGTCAGAGAGGACCTGGAACCACAGCTTGACCAATGCAAGTGGTGTGTGAGCAGCTGTTCCCATCTGAGTGAGACAGACCCAGAAAAACAACCTGAACCTGGCTGAAGGAGGACAAAACGCTACATAGTCCCTGACCAGTCCATGACAGGGGGAACAACCCGGGTTCTGAAGGGTCCCGCGGTCCCTGCTGCAGCAGGTGTGTGTGGTGGAACATTACCAGAGGATTGTGTCCTCGGACGTTCCTCCACTTGGAGACCGGCTGTGTGAAGACCTGCAACCAACCAGAGCAGAGGGTCAGTCCACCATCCGGTCCAAACAAAACCCCACCCTGCAGTCTGTTGTTTATCCAGGCCTCAGGAGTCCAGGTCCACCAGCCGTGACCTCCAGGTGAAGGAGTGTTGGACTGAAGGAGCAGTTCCACTTTTATTTTGGAAAAACAGTCAAAGTAGGCGGGGCCGTTTTGAAACCAGAGGACACGGGCTGTCGAGAATCAGGAGGACAGGTCCCGGAGACAACATGGTGTCTCTGGGACACTATTTGAGAACAAGAGTCAGAATGTGATCTACCTTGACATCGCTGGTTCTGCTGAAGTACTCCAGACACGTGGTCTTCCCACTGGCAATGTTCCCCTCCAAAACGATCTGAGAGCAGGCACACAGAGACCAGGTCAGCAGAGACCAGGTCTACAGAGACCAGGTCAGCACACACAGAGACCAGGTCAGCAGAGACCAGGTCTACAGAGACCAGGTCTACAGAGGCCAGGTCAGCACACACAGAGACCAGGTTAGCAGAGACCAGGTCTACAGAGACCAGATCTACAGAGACCAGGTCTACAGAGACCAGGTCTACAGAGACCAGGTCTACAGAGACTAGGTCTACAGAGACCAGGTCTACAGAGACCAGGTCTGCAGACACAGCTTCACACTCAGACACCTGAGGCCTGGACACTGACCTGGATTAACAGACCCTGGATGTCTCAGTTCCCTGGACTATGAAGCAGGTTCTGAACCCGGTACTTCAACCCAGACTCCTCCAGTCCTGATGAGCATTCACATTAAAGAGGCGGAGCTTACAGCTTCTGACCAATCACAACCTGCTTCACTTTAGATCTAACATTCAGTTCAGTTGATGATTCCACTCCTAGTACAGGCCTCAGGTCTGTATGCACACACACACACACACACACACACACACACACACACACACACACACACACACACACACACACACACACACTAACACACACACACTCACACACACACACACACACACACACACACACACACACAGACTCACCACTGGTTTCTTGTGGTCTCCGTCCCGCTGCAGCTTTCCTTGGAGGGCAGAAGACATAGTGAGACAGGAGTCGTCCAGTCCCTCAGCTGTGGCTACAGGTCAGCAGGCTACAGCCAGGAGACACAGAGACGTCATGACAGTCATGTTCTCCAGTAATAAATCAACATGGACCTAATGACACAGTACACAGCTCCTTATGTTGAAGTCTTGCTGTGTTGGGAATAGAGGTGTCCCCGACTAAGGATTTCTATAGTCGAATCTGATCCGTCCGAATCTGCCAATAGTCGACTGGTAGTCGAATCTATCATCTTGTTTGGAGGAGCGGTGGGGGGGTGGGGGGGGGGGGGGGGGGGTGAAGTGTGCCTACACAGGTGTCGGAGCGCAGCACAGTGCAGAGCGGTGCTCACGGGCGCCTATGCCTACAGTCGGCCCTGATTGCACTAATAATAAAAAAATTAAACAAAACAAACAAAAAAAAAAAACCCAAACACAATGAAAAAAAAAAAACAGCGCAGGCAGGTAAAAGACACTTATTTTTTTCCTACTCACTGAAACACAGACTGGAACAAAGTGTCGGTAACTCTAAACATCAAACAAATGAAGTATAGTTCAAATGAGCAGAACCAAACCCTCTTCTAACAAACGGGCTAAAGCATGTCATTTATTTATATCTATAATCTCTGCAGATAAGCTCACATTTTTTGGCTAAACAGTTTCTCACATTATCTGCTCAAATTAAATGAAATAGGCTTAATTGCACTGTGTCGGTCCGTTTGGCAGCGCAGCATCCATGCAAAAACAAACACTAAATTAAATAGAATTAGCCTTTTAGATAAATAAAAATAATAATATAATAATAACCTAAAATGTTACAATTAAACGAAATAAAGTCAGCATTAAAAATGAGAAATGAGTAACAGAACCGTCTTTTATCAACCCAATTATCTGGCTACTCACCCGTTTAAGGTGGAAAGCCATGTTGTTTTGGAGTGATATGAAAGGACACAATCTGCATTTGACTTTTTTTTTGGATCATCTTTGACTTGGTCTGAAGTTCTGTTTTTTTTTCCGACTTTGTGAGCCTTTTAAAGTTCAGCCAAATCACCACCGAGACGCTGCTCTGTGACAGAGCTCTGCGCAAAATCGGATTGTGCCACTCACCATGGTGGTTCATCCACAAACAGTAAATAGATAGAATATTGAATAAAAGTACAAGTACATTTTTCCACAGTATATTTGATAGGCTAACATGTATATCAAATAGGCTTTATATCATGTTTATTTGGAAAAAAACAAGCAATTCTATGTAGAATCAGTCATTCAGCACCCCCATACAGCTGTGATGGAATGGTCCTCGTTTAATAACCACATTTTTTCGATGCTTCGACTGCGTGATTGGTAGTCGAATCAGGCCCCTTCGAACGAATCGTGGAATCATCGACTATCTGAGGACACCCCTAGTTGGGAATGTTCCACTAACAGTGTTGTTTCTCCTTTTGGACCCACTTTCAGTCATCTGACTTGACGTGTTTCTGTCTGCTGCTTTATAACATGAATATAATGGAAGAAGTGAATACGATGTGTTAATACAGTGCAGCTGGACTCCAGCAGACTGGTCAAACACCCTGATCACTAACGGCTGAAGACATCAGGCTTCAGTCCAGCCATGCACCACCATAACTCAACTTTAACTATTTCTACTGCTATTAGCTTTAAAGATTTAAACTCAAAGTGCGGACTCCTCCTCAGTCAGCATGTTAACTTAACACAACAAGAGCCAAAGTTCAGATGTGGAAGAGGGAATGATTAGAAAACATTTTGGTCATTTGTAAAACTGCAACTATTACTCGAGTAACTGGAGTACCCCGAGTACCCCGAGTACAAAAAAAATGCTTGAGACAAATTCTTATACTTTGAGGCTTCGTTGTGGCGATGAGATGCACGCGAGAGAGAGAGAGATGTCGTGTGTGTGTGTGTGTGTGTGTGTGTGTGTGTGTGTGTGTGTGTGTGTGTGTGTGTAATTAACGGACATATCCAGGCGATGCAGCTGCAGCTGTGCCAGGTGGATTAATTTTCATAGTGATTTTCATGAAGGTGCACATCTCTAGTGTTGGAAAATGTGTGATAGCCTTCAATCCACGGTAGTTTTTTGGAGCTATCATCACTTAAACCAAAGAAAGTCAGCTCGGCCGAGCAAGCTCACAGACCCAGCTTCCGCCTGACATTTTTAGCAATATCTCTGGAACGGAAAGCGTTAGAAACTTAATTCTTTCTATTTCTGCAACTAGAGAGTTACAGCTTTATAACAAGCTATCCTACAGCCTTCTATGCCTTCTGGAAGTTGTACAAAATCCTGGTAAATATCTTTAAAAAAAGTTCAAAATCAAAAGAAGTTGATTTTCTTTTTTTATTTTCTATATATGTTAAAAACGAAAAATGATAGACACTTACTGTTTTCTTTGTTGGAATCTATAGCTTTCTAGCTTTCAAACAAGCACACCCATGGGTTTCTACTCCACCTGGAGGCTATGTAACATAGCGTACAAATTTTGTCATGAATTCTGAATGTAACCCTCATCTCAAATGCAAGTAAAGGGACAAGAACATCTGATTTATTTTTATTTTTATATAAATATATATAATATTTATTTATTTATTTATTTCCTTTAATTACATCTAAATTACTTTCAGGGCTGTTCCTCTTATTGTCTTTCTGTCTCTGTTTAGTTATATGCTGTTATACCAATGTTCCCCCCTCAGCCCCTCCCCTTCTCTCTGGCCTGGTCTAATTAAGCACATGAAGCGGGCGTGTCAGACAGCTGCAGTAAGTACACACATGAAAAAGTAACAAACTTTTAAGTTTAACACAACATGCAAAACAAGACGAAGAGAAAAAAAGAGTTGGACTGCTAAATACAATTTTAAAAGATTGCTTTGTGATTTAATAATCTCTGTTGAAACCAATTATCTTTTGAGGTCTCACGGTAATATTAGGGTGTAACATTTAGTGTGGGATTACATACTGTGCAAGTAATATGTAAGTACTCTTCTGGAGCTGGAGTTGTGATAATGTTTTACTCTGTTTCAGGATTAGTGGTGGTTATGCTACACAAAGTAAAAGAGATGTAGATCGCAAGCTTCCACTTCAATATGGAAAAGTATGACGGATATGGACCAATGTGGATTGGGTGGCAGCCGACGGCAGGGTGCCCGGCAACCCGATCCCTGGACACAGAGATGAGCTCTAGGGACATGGAATGTCACCTCGTTGGGGGGGAAGGAGGCCGAGCTTGTGAGGGAGGTTGAGAGGTACCGGCTCGATATAGTCAGGCTCACCTCCACACACAGCCTGGGCTCTGGAACCCAACCTCTCGAGAAGGGCTGGACTCTCAACTGCTCTGGCGTTGCCCGTGGTGAGAGGCGGCGGGCTGGTGTGGGTTTGCTTATAGCCCCACAGCTCAGCCGCCATGTGCTGGAGTTCACCCAAGTGAACCAAAGGGTCGCATCCCTGCGCCTTCGGGTCAGGGACAGGTAGCTGACTGTTGTTTCGGCTTATGGGCCGAACAGCAGTGCAGAGTACCCGGCCTTCTTGGAGTCCCTGGGAGGGGTGCTGGACAGTGCTCCGACTGGGGACTCCATTGTGTCTACTGGGCGACTTCAACGCCCACGTGGGCAGCAACAGTGAGACCTGGAAGGGGGTGATTGGATCGCACGGCCTCCCTGATCTGAACCCGAGTGGTGTTCTGTTATTGGACTTCTATGGTAGCCACAGTTTGTTCATAACAAACACCATGTTCGAGCACAGGGGTGTCCATAAGTGCACTTGGCACCAGGACACCCTAGGTCGGAGGTCGATGATCGACTTTGTTGTCGTGTCATCTGACCTCCGGCCACGTGTTTTGGACACTCAGGTGAAGAGAGCGGCAGAGCTGTCGACCGATCACCACCTGGTGGTGAGTTGGATTCTCTGGCAGAGGAGGAAACCGGACAGACCCAAACGTGTTTAGAGGGTCTGCTGGGAACGTCTGGTGGAACCCTCTGTCAGCAGGGTTTTCAACTCCCACCTCCGGGAGAGCTTCTCTCATGTCCCGAGGAGGCTGGGAACATTGAGTCCGAGTGGACCATGTTCTCCATTTTCTCAACCTCCATTGTCGAAGCAGCTGCCCGGAGCTGTGGTCGTAAGGTCTCCGGTGCCTGTCAGGGCAGCAACCCCCGAACCCGGTTGTGGACACCGGAAGTAAGGGCTGCTGTCAAGCTGAAGAAGGAGTCCTGTCAAGCCTTATTGGCTTGTGGGACCCCAGAAGCAGCTGACGGGTACCAGCAGGCTAATTGAACTGCAACCCGAGTGGTGGTGGAGGCAAAAACTCGGGTCTGGGAGGGGTTCAGGAGGCCATGGAGGAGGACTACCGGTCGGCCTCGAAGAAATTCTGGCAAACCGTCAAGCACCTCAGGAGGGGAAAGCAGGTCTCCACTAACACTGTTTACAGTGGAGGAGGCGCTGCTGACCTGAACTGGGGATGTCATAGGACGGTGGAAGGAATACTT
The DNA here is from genome assembly GCF_902148845.1 of Salarias fasciatus. NCBI lineage: Eukaryota > Metazoa > Chordata > Actinopteri > Blenniiformes > Blenniidae > Salarias > Salarias fasciatus. The sequence continues at coordinate 27,606,383 of NC_043757.1, forward strand.
TGAGGACCTCCTCAATCCCGTCACCACGTCTTCCGTAGAGGAAGCAGAGGGTGAGGTCTCAGAGGCAGACTCATTCATCACCCAAGCTGAAGTCACCGAGGTGGTTGGTAAGCTCCTCGGTGGCAAGGCACCGGGGTGGACGAGATTCACCCTGAGTATCTTAAGACTCTGGATGTGCTTGGACCGTCTTGGTTGACACGTCTCTGCAACATCGCGTAGCGGTCGGGGACGGTGCCTTTGGATTGGCAGACCGGGGTGGTGGTCCCCCTGTTTAAAAAGGGGGACCGGAGGGTGTGCTCCAACTATAGGGGGATCACACTCCTCAGCCTCCCCGGGAAAGTCTATTCCAGGGTACTGGAGGGGAGGATTCGACCGATAGTCGAACCTCGGATTCAGGAGGAACAATGTGGTTTTCGTCCTGGTCGCGGAACAGTGGACCAGCTCTAGACCCTCCATAGGGTGCTCGAGTGTTCGTGGGAGTTCGCCCAACCAGTCCACATGTGTTTTGTGGATTTGGAGAAGGCATTCAACCGCGTCCCTCGTGGTGTCTTGTGGGGGGTGCTCTGAGAATATGGAGTCCAGGGCCCCTTGTTAAGGGCCGTCCAGTCTTTGTATGACTGGAATAGGAGTCTGGTCCGCATTGCCGGCAATAAGTCGGACCTGTTGTTGGACTCCAGCAGAGCTGCCCTTTGTCACCGGTTCTGTTTATTATTTTTATGGACAGAATTTCTAGGTGCAGCCAGGGGCTGGAGGGGGTCCGGTTTGGGAACCACAGGATTTCATCTCTGCTTTTTGCAGATGATGTTGTTCTGTTGGCTTCATCGAACCCGGGCCTACAGCATGCACTGGGGCAGTTCGCAGCCGAGTGTGAAGCGACAGGGATGAGGATCAAAACCTCCAAATCCGAGGTCCTGGTCCTCGACCGGAAGAAGGTGGTCTGTCCTCTCCAGGTTGGTAGAGAGACTCTGGCCCAAGTGGAGGAGTTTATGTATCTTGGGGTCTTGTTCATGACTGGAGGAAAGATGGAGCGTGAGATTGACAGGCGGATCGGTGCAGAGTCTGCAGTGATCAGTCGTTGTATCGGTCCGTTGTGGTGAAGAAGGAGCTGAGCCGAAAGACGAAGCTCTCGATTTATCGGTCAATCTACGTTCCCACCCTCACCTATGGTCATGAGCTTTGGGTCATGACCGAAAGGACAAGATCCCGGATACAAGTGGCCGAAATGAGTTTCCTTCGTAGGGTGGCTGGGCGCTCCCTCAGAGATAGGGTGAGGAGCTCAGTCACCAGGGAGGAGCTCGGAGTAGAGCCGCTTCTCCTCCACATCGAGAGGAACCAGCTGAGGTGGCTCGGACATCTGTTCAGGATGCCTCCTGGACGCCTCCCTGGGGAGGTTTTCCGGGCATGTCCCACCGGGAGGAGACCCCGGGGAAGACCCAGGACACGCTGGAGAGACTATGTCTCTCGGCTGGCCTGGGAACGCCTTGGGATCCTCCCAGAGGAGCTGGAGGAAGTGTCTGGGGACAGGGAAGTCTGGGCATCCCTGCTGAGACTGCTGCCCCCGCGACCCGGCCCCGGATAAGCGGCTGAAGATGGATGGATGGATGGATGTTTAATAGTAAAAGTAGGCTCATAAGTGTGAAACTTAATTTTGTTTAAGATTCACAATTCATGACAAATTTTCAATGCAATGTAACATAGCCTCCCGGAAGAGTAAGAAGCAATGGGTGTGCTTGTTTGAAAGCTAGAAAGCCACAGATTCCAACAAAGAAAACAGTAAGTGTCTATCATCTTTGGTTTTTAATGTATGTAGAAAATAAAAAAAGAAAATCAACTTTTTTTATTTTGAAAAATTTTGAACAATATTTACAGGGATTTTGTACAGCTTCCAGAGAGTGTAGAAGGCTGCAGGATATCTTGTTGTAAAGCTGCAACTCTCTAGTTTCAGAAATAGAAAGAATTAAGTTTCTAACGCTTTCCGTTCCAGAGATATTGCTAAAAATATTAGGCGGAAGCTGGGTCTGTGAGCTCACTCGGCCGAGCTGACTTTCTTTGGTTTCAGTGATGATAGCTCCTAAAAACTACCGTGGATTGAAGGCTATCACACATTTTCCAGCACTAGAGATGTGCACCTTCATGAAAATCACTATGAAAATTAATCCCTCAAAATGGTACCGATGTGCCCTCCGGCTCATGTACTATTTGCTGCCTCTGCCGCTCCTTTACGGTGGCGCGCCTAGTTTCACTTTCATTTTTGCGCTCGCGCACACAGAAAAAAAAACAAAACAATAGATTTACAGAACATTGAAAAGTAGCGAGTAACGCAACCATAAATCTAAATGTAGTGAAGTCAAAAGTACAGATACCTGCTCTAAAATGTAGTGAAGTAAAAGTGAAAGTACCCCTTCATTTTTTTACTTGAGCAACGTATAGATACACAAAAAAATACTGAAGTGTTATGTCGCCCTCCTAATCAACCCAAGATCCAGTCACAGTGTCTGTATACCTCTGACAGAGCAGTTCTCAAATAAGGCTCAGAAATGACTTAATCAGGAGCCTACTTCTATTAGATGAAAACCAATGATGACAAATACGATCTTTACGCTCTGCCGAGGATGCAGACAGGCCCAGTGAGCAAACTCTGGAGCTGAAACTGTAAATGTGAGCAACTGTCCTACACTGTTAACCCTCTGATACACATTACATCTGGGATCACACAATTTAACAATCATAACCCCACATTTATTAGATGAATTTATACACACACTTTATAACTCTTGTCACCAAAACCAGTGTCTTCTAAATGAAATACCCGGGATTTTATAGCTCAGTTGAAATGAAAATGAAAATGAAAATGTACCTCTGACAAGTGATATATTCCTTTAGTGGAATCCTCTCCGCCGGTCCTTCACTAGGATCCACATCCACTTGAGACCGCCGAGAAGAGGTCCAGGTCCAGCCTCCTTCACCTCCGTCCTCCTGTCTCTCCTCCTCCTGCAGCCGTTTCTCGCCGCTCCTCTTCTTCAGCCGCTAAACCGTTTTTTTTCTTTTCTCGCCCCTCCTTGGAGTTGGAGCGACCCAAAAAAACAAACCTCCGCCGCACCGACGTGCACTCAACTGATGAACCGCTTTCCAAATCGTCAGTCTACTCAAACTCAGTTTCTTTCTTCCCGTTAGATGCTGAAGCCAAAACTCCTTTTCCTCACTGCGGTCAAGTGAGCCGGCGCTCTGACAAACACAGTCAAGTGAGCCGACACGTCACGCGGTGCGCACATATTCTCTGCATTACGGTAAAAGCGGAACCGAGAGGATTGTGAAACAAATGTGGATCACAACTGACCTTAAAGATGAATAGGAGACACATGAATACTGTCAGTGAAAGCAAGACTGGCCAACAAAGTACATTGAGGAAAACTTATGCTAATTGGGATTTTCAGTCAATATAGGTCAAATGAACAGAGTGATAATGAGGTCAAATACTGCATTTCTCTTTTTTTTCAATGTTTAAAGCTAAAACAAAGAGATGTGTCGGAAATAGACACTAGAGTAATGTGATTCACAAGAGATTTGGAATTAATAGGTCCAATAACCTGGGAGCTATTGAAGAAAACCTTTGTATTTATCATAAATATATTAATAAAATGTATTAATAACTTTCTTTGAGCAAACAAAAAGCTGTGTCTGAACCGCACAATACAGTAATGGGATTCACAGGTGATTTCAAGTCACTACGCAAAAAAACCTGGGAGCTATTGAGGAAAAACTGTTTTTTCATAAAAATATTAATAAAATTTATTAATAAACTTCTCCAAGAAAACAAAGAGCTGTGTCTGAACCAGGAGCTACAGTATACAGTAATGTGATTCACAGGTAATTTTGGTTCAATAGGTCCAATAACCTGGGAGCTATTGAGGAAAAAGTCTCTTTTTTTCATAAAAATATTAATAGAATTTATTAATTACTTTTTTTGAGCAAACAAAAAGCTGTGTCTGAACCGCACAATAAAGTAATGGGATTCACAGGTAATTTGGAGTCAATAGGTCCAATAACCTGGGAGCTATTGAGGAAAAAGTCTCTTTTTTTCATAAAAATATTAAAAAAAAGTTTAATAACTTTCCCCAAGAAAACAAAGAGCTGTGTCTCAACCAGGAGCTACAGTAATGTGATTCACAGGTAATTTGGAGTCAATAGGTCCAATAACCTGGGAGCTATTGAGGAAAAAGTTTCTTGTTTCCATAAAAATATTAATAAAAATTATTAATAACATTCCCTGAGAAAACAAGGAGCTGTGTCTGAACCACACACTACAGTAGTGTGATTCACGAGTGATTTTGGGTCAATAGGTCCAATAACCTGGGAGCTATTGAGGAAAAAACTAATTTTTTCATTAAAATATTCATAAGAAATTATTAATAACATTCAACAAGAAAACAAAGAGCTGTGTTTGCACAGCACACTGTAGCAATGTAATTCACAAGTGATTTGGAGTCGATAGGCCAATTTACCAGGGAGAGAGAGAGTTTTTCGTCAATAGCTCCCAGGTTATATGACCTATTGACCCCAAATCACCTGTGCATCCCATCACTGTATCTTCTGGTTCAGACACAGGTCTTTGTTTTCTCAGGGAAAGTTATTAATACATTTTATTAATATTTTTGTGAAAAAACGAGAGTTTTTCCTCAATAGCTCCCAGGTTATATGACCTATTGACCCCAAATCACCTGTGCATCCCATTACTGTATCTTCTGGTTCAGACACAGGTCTTTGTTTTCCCAGGGAAAGTAATTAATAAATTTTATTAATATTTTTATGAAAAAGCTTTTCCTCAATAGCTTCCAGGTTATTGGACCTATTATCTCCAAATCTCTTGTGAATCACATTACTCGAGTGCGTCTTTGAGACCCATGTCTTTGTTTTAGCTTTAAATATTGTTCAAGAAATATAATGTTTTGAAGAGAAATGCAGTATTTGAGCTCATTGTCTCCCTGTTCTTTTGACCTATATTGACTCAAGCATAAGCTTTCCTTAACGCATTGTGTTGGTCAGATTTGCTTTTATTCACAGTATTCATGTGTCTCCTGTTCATTAAGGTGAGTTGTGATCCACGTTTGTTTCACAATCCTCTCAGTTTCGCTTTTACCGTAATGCAGAGAATATGTGCGCACCGCTTCATGACGTGTCGGCTCACTTGACTGTGTTTGTCAGAGCGCCGGCTCACTTGACCGCAGTTTTTCCTCCAGGTGTCTCTCTCTCCCGCCTCCTCCTCCCGTCTTCTACTTCCTTCCCCTCCAAAAAAAAAAAAAAAAAAACACTGACCCCTTTAAATGCAATCGGAAACCAAAGCTTCCAGATTAATTTCCCGTGACGTTCAATAACAGAGTTAAAATGAACTTCAAACCTAAATAATTTCATGCATAACAGCTTTAAATGCACATAAAAACACCTCTGTGAAAAAAAATGTACAAAATTGAATATGAATTACGTGTATTTAACCAGGGTACTACAGTTACTTTCCACCACTGCACAACAGTAATCACCCGCCAAGGCCCGACGCCTCAGTGGGGCCAACAACCGGGAAAACTCCAAAGCGGCCGACCACACCGGCCTCGTACCAGACAGCCCAGCTACCGAGCCAGGCGGAGGAAGCACAACGGCGTGCCCACATGGAGGAGAAGCACTCCTCGTGGGGCCGACACCCACAGTGGGTCGGCCGTACAAACCAAAGGGAGCGTCCGCGTCCCGATGCCTCGTGTACTTCCAGATAGTGACGACAAGCCTCCCGTCATCCGGCGATTGCAAACGATCTCACCACGGAGATGCCTACTGCGACACCAAAGCATCGTGGTGGAGATGGGATGGTTAGCTTCAGTTACAGCCTTTGGAGCGGCATCCGCAGCTCCTCATCAAGACCCACATCCAGACCCACACCAGACCCACACCAGACCCCCGCTGAAGAGGTCCAGTCAGCAGAGCTCCTCCTTCACTCCACGGTCCTCATGTTCTTCCCTGCAGGATCTGCTGCAGGTTCTTCACAGAAGGTTCCAACCTGACAAGTTAGTGGAACCTCTGGAAGCAACGTCAGCAGTGAAGCACCTCCAGGACCTCTAGACCCTCCTCTGTTCTGGACCTCCAGACCCTCCTCTGTTCTGGACATGAAGACTGAAGGTGGTCTGTGTTCTCGGTCTCAGAACCCTCCAGACCCTGCCGTTCCTCCTCTGCAGGTTCCTTCGTTCAGCCCCAGATCCAAACCCCGCAGACCCGCCTGGTCCACGAAGACATGCAGGAGACCTACCCAGACCTGGCCTTCAGGGGCCGCAAGGTGGTCCTGGAGAGACCTCCCAGAGGGCACGGCAGCACCAGGAGCAGCAGGAGCAGCAGGAGCAGCAGGTCCGGGAGAAACACCAAGCCTGCAGCTCCAGCTGATGGAGGAGCAGCAGGGGGGGCAGGGGGGGCCGGGGGGGCAGCTCCAGAGGAGCTCAGCGGTCCTCAGGCCATTTCTCTGCACATCACTCTGAGAGCCGGACTCACAGAGCAGAGCCTGAAACCTGAAGACCTCCAGCCCACATCAGAGCATGGTAACACACACACACACACACACACACACACACACACACACACACACACACACACACGCGCAGTCTTGTATTTCTATCCTTGTGGGGACCGTCCATTGACTTCCATTCATGTCTAGCCCCTAACCCTGACCCAGACCCTAACCCTAACCCACACCACAACAAAGCCTAACCCTAAAGAAATGTTTTTGCACTTTTACTTTTTTCAGTAACAACAACATGGTCAAGAAAACACTGTTTCTCCTACTTAGGACCGGAAAAAGGTCCCCACAAGGCACGTCGTTCCACGTTTTGCTATCCTTGTGGGGACATTTGGCCCCAACAAGGATAGAAATACAAGAACACACACACACACACACACACACACACACACACACACACACACACACACACACACACACACACACACACACACACACACACACCACACACACACACACACACACACACACACCCTCTGTTGTTGAAGCTCTCCGTCATGAAGACTCAGGAAGCCACGCATGCAGAGGAGGAACATGCAAACTGCACAGAGGAGCTGCAGACGGCTGGCGGTTCCTCGGTGCTTCTGGAGGAAGAGCTTTACCTCTGATTTCCAGGTTTTCTCAGGGTTGTTTTATCAGACTGTCTGGTTTTCTCTGTTTTTTCAGCGTCGTTCATAAACACTCAGGTCTATAAATGGAATAAATGGTAATAAAATGGAACGCATCAAAACTGAGTGTGTCTCATCCTCCTTTTAGTAATATATAATATTTGAGGCTGATTCAAATTAATTCAAACAGTTAAATGTAAGTCGGTTCAGTGAACGGATCTATTGATCTGTGTAGACCTGGACATAGACCTGGACCTGGACCTGGACCTGGACCTGGACTGTGTTCACAATAGTCCAGTTTGTAATCAGTATTGATGAATCCGTCACACTTCAGGTCTGACAGAAACCCTAAAAAAGGAACACAAGCTTCAAAACGATCAGTTTTATTGATTCCAACAGAAAAAAAACATTTCAAACATTCTTCAGTTAAAATTGAGAAAAATGAAGAACTCCGTGAGTCTCCTTCAGATCCCCCCAGGTTCAGAGCTCTGCTCAGATTGGGAGTGTGTGTGTGTGTGTGTGTGTGTGTGTGTGTGCGCATGTCAGAAGATTGCAGCAGCCAGGATCTGCTCTCGGTTCTCTTCGTACTTGAGCATCATGTCCTGATGGTCGCCGTCCGCAGGAATCACCTGAGAGAGGACAGGCACAGAGGTCAAAGGTCACATCCACCAGCATCTTGGGGACCGCAGGTATCACTGGGAAGCTGTTCATTTGCCATGACTGCTGTGTGTGTGCACGCACACAGCAAGGGGGGGTCAGCCCCACCTCCCACCCTCAAAGGGCGCTACGCATTTGAAATTCGAACCGAGCTTCAAGGCCCACGTCTGAGAGGAGGTGATGAACTGTGATTGGTCAGGATCTCACAGAAACTGTCCAGTCCCGCAGTTCCTACTTTCCTCCAGCAGAGTTCTCGCCCGACGTCTGAGGAGGGAGGAGGGGAATGTGCAGGTCCCACAGCCGGCAAAGGAAGGGTCGGCCCTCAGACCCAGGGCCTAACCAGAGAGGCATCCAGGATCCAGGCCCCACCAAGGACCACCAGAACAGGCCAGAGGAGCACCGCCTCTCCTCTCACAAACTGTTCTTTGAGAGTTCCACAGGCGAAGCAACCAGCTCCTTCAGCCTGAAGCGGGATCTCCGGCCTCCAGCCATAAGCACATGGCAGACTGACCGACCAAGCCAAGGCCCAGTCAGCCCCAGCGTCTGACTGCCACCGGGCCCCGGATCCACTCCTCCAGCCCACGACAAGGACACGGTGGAAGAACCACGGCAGGAACGGGTCTTCAACCCTTCAAAACCTCCACCTTCTACCACTGCACAGCAACAGGCAACGTTAGCAGGGACCTGCTAACAGGAGACAAAGAGCAGCCACCTGGCTAGCACCAAGCAGCTGGCTAACACCGAGCAGCTGGCTAGCACCGAGCAGCTGGCTAACACCGAGCAGCTGGCTAGCACCGAGCAGCTGGCTAACACCGAGCAGCTGGCGAGCACCGAGCAGCTGGCTAACACCGAGCAGCTGGCTAACACCGAGCAGCTGGCTAGCACCGAGCAGCTGGCTAACACCGAGCAGCTGGCTAGCACCGAGCAGCTGGCTAACACCGAGCAGCTGGCTAGCACCGAGCAGCTGGCTAGCACCGAGCAGCTGACTAACATTGAGCTAGCACCGAGCAGCTGGCTAGCACCGAGCAGCTGGCTAACACCGAGCAGCTGGCTAGCACCGAGCAGCTGGCTAGCACCGAGCAGCTGGCTAACATTGAGCTAGCACCGAGCAGCTGGCTAGCACCGAGCAGCTGGCTAACATTGAGCTAGCACCGAGCAGCTGGCTAGCACCGAGCAGCTGGCTAGCACCGAGCAGCTGGCTAGCACCGAGCAGCTGGCTAGCACCGAGCAGCTGGCTAGCACCGAGCGACTCTTCCTCCAAAGACCATGGAACGTGGGAACTATCTGGGCTTTAGCATAAACAGGTTTTTCTAAGAACTGTTTGCTTTTATTATGTGTGGATTTAATTGAGATTGTTTTCTGGTTTTGATGAACTGAGGATAAGTTAACAGTCTGTAGGCTGATGATCACTTCGCTTCACCCAACACCGGGTTAGCAAGTTAATCTTGGTACTGAATTGTAAAGCTTCAGCCTCCAGCATCACACCAAAACATCACCTGGTTAATCCAACATCTTCCACCTGGTCTGACGTGATGGACCACCCAGATCATGTAGACTCTTTTTGAATTGGCTTTTACAAAGTGGATTTGAGAGAAGAACACAGGCCTCAACTATCTCTCAAGCCCTCCTTTGTTACCGAGCACATGTGCCAAGCACATCCCTCTGATCCGCCATTTTAACTGTAGTCTTTGGCTGGCCGCCATTTTGATCTGTAGCTCCATACCCCAGTCCTCCATCTAGCGTCACAAACCGTCCCTCTCCCTCACACACACGCACGCACGCACGCACGCACGCACGCACGCACACACACACACACACACACACACACACATTCATATAAACACGAGTTGTATAGACACCTAGATAGATTGTGTGTTTGGTTTTGCTTGATTGTTAGTCACGGTCGAGTTCGAGTTGGGTGGTTATCCTGAAATAAGAGGATTTCACTCCTCCCCCTGACTGTGCCCCCACCGTGTGTGTGTGTGTGTGTGTGTGTGTGTGTGTTCTCGTATTTCTATCCTTGTCGGGGCCAAATGTCCCCACAAGGATAGCAAAACGTGGAACGACGTGCCTTGTGGGGACCTTTTTCCGGTCCTAAGTAGGAGAAACAGTGTTTTCTTGACCATGTTGTTGTTACTGAAAAAAGTAAAAGTGCAAAAACATTTCTTTAGGGTTAGGCTTTGTTGTGGTGTGGGTTAGGGTTAGGGTAAGGGTCAGGGTTAGGGGCTAGACATGAATGGGAGTCAATGGACGGTCCCCACAAGGATAGAAATACGAGACTGTGTGTGTGTGTGTGTGTGTGTGTGTGTGTGAGAGAGAGAGAGAGAGAGAGAGAGAGAGAGAGAGAGAGAGAGAGAGAGAGAGAGTGGGTGTGGACAGATAAGTTCAAGTGCATACCGGGAAGCAGGCTCATAAACATCCTGTTCTGAGGAGGGCTCCTCAGAGCGACTTTTTAGACCACTGAAACTCCGAACAAAGGATGAATTTGGGGTGAACAAACTTAAACACTATGTTTTTGGGCTTCTGAGACCTATATGCCATGACTGAAAAATAGCATATGTCCCCTTGAAATTGAAATCACAACTGTCATGCCCTGTGCCCCTGTGGCCATGTGGGGGCGCCCTGTGCTTGCCCTGCCCCACCAGTTTCTGTCTGATCCTCTTGTTCACCTGCCTCGTTATCACCTAATGTGTGACACCTGTGTTCCCCTCTATTTAAGTGCTGCTCCCCTTGTGTGTCTTGTGGGCTCCTTGTGGGTCTGTCCACGTGTTCTGTTGTGTGTCCATGCCCTGCATCAGGTCAGCTCAGTCCTGAGTTTCTGAGTTCTCCTAGGTGTGGTCATGGCCCTCTACCTGAGTGGGGGGGGTGGTGGTGGTGGGGGGGGTGTTTGCTCTTGGGTTCTTGGGCCCTGGGCTCTCGGCTTGTCGGGCTTGTCGGTCTTGGCTCCCTGGGAACCGTAGCCTTCCTCTATCCTCTACCCCCTTCTGAACCAGTGTGTGGACGTCTGAATGGTGGGGCTGGGGTCTGGGCTCTGGGATGGCTGCCGGTTGAGTGCCTCTCTGGCCTATTTCTGGTCTTCTCAGGGGTCAGAGGTCATATTTGCATGATCACTGTCACATTTGAACTTGATCACACTCATCTTTAACCACTCTTCATATTCTGCATGTGGAAGAAAACATTCCTTTAATAAATCTGGATTCATCTTGGTGAACGTTCTGAATTTAATTCACAACACTGAGTTTCCGGACTGAGTGTCTGCACTGAGACTTTAGAACCTCAGATGACGAGTGAAGTGGACTGGACGGTTGGATTCTCTCGTTAAAGGCTCTGGTGCTGTGGAGTGAAGCTCACCAAGACGGGAGCCGGCAGCGAGAACGAGGTCCGTCTGACCAGCCAGTCCTCGTACAGCTCGTGGATGGCCTGCAGGTACTCCTTGATACAAACACACACACACACACACACACACACACACACACACACACACACACACACACACACACACACACACACACAGTGCTGACGGGGTTAGGGTTAGGGTTAGCAGAGCACAGGACGAAGAGCTGCTTCCTCACCAGTGTAATGCCCTTCTCCTCCGTCTCTCGGCAGCGCTGCTTCAGCCGCCGGTGGCACGTCTCAGGATCCGTCTGCAGGTAGACTGAGAGAACAGGGAGGAACGTGGAGCAGTTCCACCAGAACACGCTCCACAGCGCACAGAGACGGGGACAGTGTGTGTCCTCTCACCAGTCAGATCCACAGGAATGGACATGTTGGCGGTGATCCAGTGGAACCACTCACTGAGCACGGCAAAGTCCACCTCGGGCATCTTCCCACTGCAGGAACATTCCAGAGCACAGACTGATCCAGAACTGATCCAGAGACTGATCAATAAAGACTCGCTGATGGAAACTGGCTCATATCCAGCCCTGGGCCATGTTCTGATCCGGGTTTACCCCAAACCCTCAGTCCTCAGGACCCAGAACCAAAACAGAACATCTGAAGCCTGAGGCTCGGGGTCTCAGCCGGTCCTGATTCTGGAGCTGATTGATCAGTGGACAGATAGAAGGACTCATCAGTGATTCCGTACCTTCTGAAGAGGTTCTCCTCAAAGATGTACTTGGCGCTGAAGATGGACCTCTCCATCATCCTGACTGCAGCCTCCTGCAGCAGAGTGGAACATCGATCAGCTGATCAGCTGATCACATCAATGAAAACTGTCTGAAAGAACAGCAGCACAACAAAGAGCAGAAGAAAGAGGGCGACTGGAAAACCAGGACTCTGAAACCAGAACACTCAACCAGGACTCTAAAATCAGGACTGTAAAACCCGAACACTAAAACTAGAACTCGAAAATCAGGACTCTTCAGTGACTTCAATGATTCAAACACAGAAACTCTGATGGATCAGGACTGTGGTTCTGGTGGCTCAGAACTGGTTCTGGTGGATCAGGACTGTGGTTCTGGTGGGTCACTTACTGTGGTGGACGTGTGTCGGTCCAGCATGGTGAGCTGGATGTAGCTCTGCAGCGTCAGGCCCCAGCGTTCAGGATCCTGGTACATCAGAGCCTGCAGGGACAAAGTAGTCAGAGAGGACCTGGGACCACAGCTTGACCACGTGTGTGAGCAGCTGTTCCCATCTGAGTGAGACAGACCCAGAAAAACAACCTGAACCTGGCTGTTGGAACATTACCAGAGGATTGTGTCCTCGGACGTTCCTCCACTTGGAGACCGGCTCTGTGAGGACCTGCAACCAACCAGAGCAGAGGGTCAGTCCACCATCCGGTCCAAACAAAACCCCACCCTGCAGTCTGTTGTTTATCCAGGCCTCAGGAGTCCAGGTCCACCAGCCGTGACCTCCAGGTGAAGGAGTGTTGGACTGAAGGAGCAATTCCACTTTTATTTTGAAAAAACAGTCAAAGGAGGCGGGGCCGTTTTGAAACCAGAGGACACGAGCTGTAGAGAATCAGGAGGACAGGTCCCGGAGACAACATGGTGTCTCTGGGACATTATTTGAGAACAAGAGTCAGAACGTGATCTACCTCGATGTCGCTGGTTCTGCTGAAGTACTCCAGACACGTGGTCTTCCCACTGGCAATGTTCCCCTCCACAATGATCTGAGAGCAGGCACACAGAGACCAGGTCAGCAGAGATCAGGTCTACAGAGACCAGGTCTACAGAGACCAGGTCAGCACACACAGAGACCAGGTTAGCAGAGACCAGGTCTGAAGAGACGAGGTCAGCAGAGACCAGAAACATCATCGATGCCTTCCGTGCCCACTCATATCCACCGCTCGGAGCCGCTTACCACAACGTCATCTGTTTACTTCCGCTCTACAAACAGGAACTAAAGCGCCACACACCACACTGCAGCAGTGTCCCCCAATGGACGGAGGACGCCATCAAACAACTCTAAGGCTCCTTAGCCTGCACTGACTGGGATATTTTTTATGGGAATCTGGATGACAGGGTCTCCGCCATCACAGACTACATCAAATTTTGCATCAGTTCCACAATTCCAACCAAAACAATAAAGACCTATCCCAACTCCAAACCATGGATTACTCCACAGTTGAAAGAGCCTGTGGGAAAAACATAAATCCTTCAGACACAAGGACTGGACCAGCCTTAATGTAATAAACAGTCCAAAAAAATGAGGTGTTTAAAGCCAAACTGGACTACAAGAACAAACTGGAAATAGAATTCAGCCATATGAACACCAAGCAAGCCTTTCAGAATGTGAAAACCCTGACTGGATGCAAACCCAAACCCACATGCACAGCCAGTGACCAAAAAATATTCACCCAGGACTTAAACACCTTCTACACCCATTTTGATAAACAGGACTTTTCATCAGAGTGTCAGGACTTGCTGAGAGCTCTCCCACCACCAGACTCTGAAGAACCGGCCCTCTTCACAGTGGAGGAGGCACAGTGGCTAGCTGAGCTGCTGCAAGGCGAGCAAGGCCCCAGGGCCTGATGGCATTCCAGCCAGGGTGGTCAAAAGCCATGGAGCTCGCTCCCATCCTACACTCACTCTTCTGCCAATCATTCCGGACTGCCACAATACCCACACTATGGAAAACTGCAACCATAATTCCAATACCAAAAAAACCCAGACCCACAGAACTCAACCACTACCTGCCCGTAGCCCTCACATCCATAATAATGAAGTGCCTGGAGAAATTACTGCTGAATATCATCCTTCCACTTGTCACCCCACACCTGGACCCCCTCCAATTTGCCTACAAGGCTAAGAGAGGCACAGAGGATGCTGTGGCCTGCCTGCTGCACCTCCTCCTCCAGCACCTGGATTCTCCAGGCAACTTCGCCAGGATCCTCTTCGTGGACTTCAGTTCCGCCTTCAACGGAAGCACCTATTGATCCGGAAGCTACATCATCTAAACATCCCCCCTCAGCTGATCCATCTCATCTACAACTTCCTCACAGACAGACTGCAAGCAGTAAGGGTGGGCTCAGCCACATCCTCTGTACTCACCATCAACACCGGGGTTCCACAGGGATGTGTATTGAGCCCTTTCCTGTATGTACTTTACACCAACGACTGCCGCAGCATCTCACCCACCACAACATACCTAAAATACTCAGACAACACAGCCATCCATGCACTTCTCTCTGACAGTCAATCTACTTTGGACTACCACAACACAGTCACCCACTTCACCAAGCTACGCACAGACAGTTATCTGGAGATTAATGTCAACAAAACTAAGGAACTATGGTTGAACCCCCCTCACCCCAGGATCCCATTACCATAAACACACAAACAGTTGAGTCAGTCGACACTTTCAAATATCTAGGAATAACTCTGGACAATACACTGACCTTCGATCAGCACACCACGGACATTCAAAAAAGAAGCCAACAAAGACTGTCAGCCATCCGCAAACTTAAAGGATTACAAGTAGCACCCCACCTCCTGTTGTTACTCTATAAAAGTATCATCCAACCCATCCTCCTGTTCTGCTCCACATGTTTCTACACCATGCTCTCTGTCACTAACTGGGCCAAATCTACACGCATCACAAACACAGCTGCTAAAATCATCGGCCTCCCCACACCCAACCTTACAGAGCTAAATAACAGATCCATCACCCGAACGGCAAACACAATAGTCCAGGACATCACACACCCATTACACCGCTACTTCATCCCACTACCCTCAGGGTGCAGGTACAGAACATTAAAATTCAGGAGGGCTCGCCTTGGGAAAAGCCTGATTCCCGCAGCTATAGCCGCCCTAAACACCAGGCCCCGCTGACAGGCTGACCAGTTCACCAACCGTTGTTTGTTGTCATCAATGTCCCCATACTGCTATGTCTGCTCCCACTGTAGTTGTTCTTGTCTGTGATGTATAATGTGTGTTGTTGTATGTCTCAGTCGGTGAAGACAAATTTCCCCACTAGGACGAATAAATTAAATCTGAATCTGAATCTGTAGAGACCAGGTCAGCAGAGACCAGGTCTACAGAGACCAGGTCTACAGAGACCACGTCTACAGAGACCAGGTCAGCAGAGACCACGTCTGCAGACACAGCTTCACATTCAGACACCTGAGGCCTGGACACTGACCTGGATTAACAGACCCTGGATGTCTCAGTTCCCTGGACTATGAAGCAGGTTCTGAACCCGGTACTTCAGCCCAGACTCCTCCAGTCCTGATGAGCATTCACATAAAAGAGGCGGAGCTTACAGCTTCCAACCAATCACAACCTGCTTCACTTTAGATCTAACATTCAGTTCAGTTGATGATTCCACTCCTAGTACAGGCCTCAGGTCTGTATGCACACACACACACACACACTAACACACACACACACACACTAACACACACACACACTAACACACACACACACACACACACACACACACACACACACTAACACACACACACACACACTAACACACACACACACACACACACACACACACACACACACACTAACACACACACACACACACACACACACACACACACACACACACACACACACACACAGACTCACCACTGGTTTCTTGTTGTCTCCGTCCGGCTGCAGCTTTCCTTGGAGGGCAGAAGACATAGTGAGACAGGAGTCGTCCAGTCCCTCAGCTGTGGCTACAGGTCAGCAGGCTACAGCCAGGAGACACAGAGACGTAACAGGACCCGCAGACAGGGGTGGAAAGTCATGAATTACATTTTCTCACGTTACTGTAATTGAGTACTTTTTATGAGTAATTTGTCATTTTATAAGTAGCTTTTGAAATATGTAATTTTTACTTTTACTCAATTACATTTTGACCCAAGTATTTTACTTCACTACATTTGAGCCCCCTCACGTTACTGAGTACAATTATGATAATGAAAAAACGACGCGCCCTTCCTCTTGTCTCATTTATAATCTGGATCGACACGTGGAAAGGTGGCTGTTCTGCAGACTGGAGACGTTATTTGCACCGGCAGCCACTAGGGGCAGTGCTGGCGCCGCTCACGGCTGCTGAGCACCGCTCCGTGTCGGAGAGTAAAAGGCACATGGAGAAGTCCGACATCAGAGACAGGTTGGAGCTGTCAGGTGTGGGTTGTGTCAGTGTTAGTGAGCGTCCAGAGAATGTCAGTCGCCCTGGTGCAGTGGATGTTGTCCCTCTTGTTTGTGGCGAGGTTGCTTAAGCTAACTCTATGGCAGCTATGTGTGATTAGCAATGATAATGATTGATAGAAGCTAACGTCGACATTAAAGGGCAATTCCCACTAGTTCAGGTTGATCTCTATAAGTGGTCAGTGTGTTCATGCTGTGTCAGGCCTTGTTTATCACTCTGGAAATTATCTATACATACATGTGGTCTGGAAATATGGATAAGTGTGGTGAGTTGATAATGATTATTGTCTTTCTGTTTATTCTTAGAAAACCACACAATACACCTGTACACTGCCTGTTGAGTATCATTAAAGCTCGTGTCCGGAGTTTCCGTTCGTTTCCAATGTATGTATCATTTTTCAACAGAGCTTAAATGTGTCAGTCTGGTTCGATACTTTACTATAATATTAGCATAAAGCAATATAAAAATTTATTTATGAGCCCCGCCTTCGTCTCATAGACCCCCATGTTATCCGAAAAAGCGCCGGTCAGTGTCAGCCAATAGATTTCGAGCTTGCGCATTCTCACGCTGTCAATCAAACGTGTGCACGCAGCCACAGAGCACGGCCGCTCGCCCAGGCAGAGGTGAGTTAGCAACGCAGCAGCCGCCACACTTACCTCGGATATATCCACTGTCTGCTGAACATCCACCGTAAACAGCTAAACATGGAGGATGCTGTAGGACTCAGAGGCTCTCATTTTCACCCAACGGATAATAGTGTGCACAATTAAAGGGGCGTGGCTTGGTCGCTCCTGAAAGCAGAGGGAGGGCGGAACCTCCAAACACTGGATTAAAAAAAACCCCTCTCTCTTTCAAAACTCCGGACACGAGCTTTAAAGCTCCATAAATGAACATATCCTCTTAGTGTCTGTCTTTGGAGTAAGTCTTGGGGGAACTTAAGAGCGTTCTAACCGACGTGCACTCTGCGATTGCAAATGAAAAGACAGTCACTGTATTGAGCCTCCAGTACAGTGGATGTTGCAGTCAATTTGGACATCATGGAGGAGAAAGGGTCGGAAGAAGCTACAACTTCTGGAGAGGAAAACCTCAAAAACCCTCGACCAAACTTAGAAGACCTATCCGCGTTCGCGTAACTAAGTAACTTTTACTCAAATTACATTTTAAACGATGTACTTTTGTACTTTCACTCGAGTAAATTTTCAGATGGGTACTTTTACTTTTACTTTGAGTAGGATTTAAGCAAAGTGAAGATACTTTTACTCAATTACAATTTTTTTGTAGTTTTTCCACCTCTGCCTGCAGAGACAGACACCACCACACCCGCAGACACAGAGACATTATAACTATCATGTTCTCCAGTGATTAATCAAAACAGCTCTAATGACAATACACACAGCTGCTTATGCTGAAGTCCTGCTGTGTTGGGAATGTTACACTAACAGTGCTGTTTCTCCTTTCGGACCCCGTTTCCATCAGACGCAGGTTGTTTTTTTATCGCCATCCTCCAGCAGAACTCTGCTTTCAGTCATCTGACTCGACATGTTTCTGTCTGCTGCTTTATAACATGAATATAATAAAAGAAGTGAATACGATGTGTTAATACAGTGCAGCTGGACTCCAGCAGACTGGTCAAACACCCTGATCACTAACAGCTGAAGATATCAGGCTTCAGTCCAGCCATGCACCACCATAACTCAACTTTAACTCTATTTGAAAGAATTAAACTGAAAGTGCGGACTCCTCAGTCAGCATGTTAACTTAAAGCAACACTAAGGAACTTTCAGTTTTCGTTGATTTTGGCGGCGCCAGTGGACAAAAGCGGTAGTGTTTTGCCTGAAGGAATACTACAGTTCCCATGAGGCCTAGCGTGTGGCGTCGTAAAATGCTGCTCCCGGTGGCGTGCTGTCGGACTGAACTCGCCTACATTTGTTTCCAGTGGCTGTGTGAAGGACGGATAGCGACGAGGTCATGAATCTAATGGTGGCTAAACAATGTTATATCGTGATGTGACTCATGCCGTAAAGCAGTCCGCACATTTGGAGTGTTTTAGTGTGCAGGGTTCCTACCACCCTCCTCACAGCTGCTCAGTCCAAGTGAAGCAACACTGACGCCCTCAGGCCGTGACAGAGGGTCATTCGACTAGTTGTAAGTCGATGTATCATCACAAAAGATATTAAAATGCTCTATTAAAGGTGTAATACAGGATTTTCTATTTGCTTTGACTTCCGGGTGGATCATCTAAATAACTGGTGGGCCTGTTTGTCAATCATTCTGACGAGCTGCTTTCGTCAAGCCGTTGTGTGCTCGCTCCCAATCACATTCTACGTATTGCGCATGCGCATTCAGAGTGTTTTTGCAGCCGGTGAGCTTCGGTTTCAGCTAGTAGCTACTTACCGATGGCGAGTCTGACATAATGAAACTGTAATTGTTTTGGAAAATAAGCTTTATGAGCGAGGCCGATCGCAGAAACTGTAAACAGAGCCGTGCACGCCTGGAGAAGAGGAGGACGCGCTCGCATGCTTCCAGCATTATAGGCGTTTCCTGGGAGAAGCAGGAGAGCCGGCCGGATGGTCTGGCGCATGCGCGTTTTTCAAAAAGTAACAGGCCGTTTGGCTTCATCTTTTCAAGAAAATCCTGTATTACACCTTTAAGGTTGAAAAGTTCCTTAGTGTCGCTTTAACACAACAAGAACCAAAGTTCAGATGTGGAAGAGGGCTGCAACTATTACTCGAGTAATTCGAGTATCTCGAGTACAAAAAACGATCGAGACAAATTCTTATACTGCTTCGTTTAATCAACCTCACATGGCGATGAGATGTGCACACGCACGAGAGAGAGAGTGAGAGAGATGGTGTGTGTGTGTGTGTGTGTGTGTGTGTGTGTGTGTGTGTGTGTGTGTGTGATTAACAGACATATCTAAGCGATGTGGGATATCAGACTTCTGTCTGGAGAGATAAGAAGTTCTGCCTACTAAACTGAAAGTATCCATTCATTCGGGCGCCGCCCCCATGATTCAGAACCAGAAAAAATTGCTTAATAAACTCCAATACAAAATGATGTTATACTGTGCTTCATTTTCTATAAATAATCTGAAATAAAGAGAAGATAAAAAAGTCTGGAGCAACGGAAAAGCTTCTCGAGGATGCGTGGATCAGTGTGCATGCGTGGTGTGCATGCGTGAGCCCAAAATGTACTCGATTACTCGAAGAAATAATCAACAGAATACTCGATTAAAAAAATACTCGATAGCTGCAGCTCTAGTCATTTTTATGCAGGTTATGTCTCGCAATGTGCCCTGAACACATCACATAGATTATAATCAACAATAAAAAAACTGAATATAAAGCAGATTAACGAGCAGGGAGGAGCAGGGATGGGGGACAGGCGTCCCGCAGGGCAGCACTGACCTGTGCGATGGATCCTCTCACTGATGAGCCTCATCCAGCGAGCTGAGAGCAGCTTGGGGGGGCAGGGGGGCAGGGGGGGCGGAGCCTCAAAGTTGGGAGGGTGAAACTATGGTTCCATGAATCTTGGATGACCGCCAGAAGCGGTGCTTTATGCACTGTAATGTTCCCTTCGCGCATGAGTAGTTCAAGTATGTATACCAACAATGTCACTCGATGTCGACAATGTCGACAAACAGCTGGTCAGATGTCCGCACATCTGCCGTCGCCGCCATGTAGCTCAGAGCCCTGATGGGGCACAAGAGTTCCGGCCGGTGACCCGAGCCGCTCGACAGGGGGTCTTATCGGTCAAGTTGAATAGCCTGGTTGGACTGAGACCACAGGCTGAGAGCACAGCCTGCCCTCTCCGGATGCCACCTGAGGCACGTCGGGTGAACTGACAGAGCCTGCGGCTCCCCCAGCACGCTTCACAGTGGCAACGGCCAGTAGGAACGACATCTCCGCCGACACAAGCTCTCAAGTTATCAGTATTGATGAATCCGTCACACTTCAGGTCTGACAGAAACCCTAAAACAGGATCAGGAGCTTCAAAACGATCAATTTTATTGATTCCAACAGAGAAAAAAAACATTCGAAACATTCTTCAGTTAAAACTGAGAAAAATGAAGAACTCTATGAGTCTCCTTCAGGTCCCCCCAGGTTCAGAGCTCTGCTCAGTGTGTGTGTGTGTGTTTGTGTGTGTGTGTGTGTGTGTGTGTGTGTGTGTGTGTGTGTGTGTGTGTGTGTGTGATCAGAGCTTTGCAGCAGCCAGGATCTGCTCTCGGTTCTCTTCGTACTTGAGCTCCATGTTCTGACGATTGCCGTCCGCAGGAATCACCTGAGAGAGGACAGGCACAGAGGTCAAAGGTCACATCCACCAGCCTGTCCACATCACACACACAGATGAAATGAAGACTATACTGCCCCGGACACCAGGTTACCAGGTGTTAGTGTGTGTGTGTGTGTGTGTGTGTGTGTGTGTGGGGGGGGGGGGGGGGGGGGGGAGTGATTGGATAGGTATGTATGTGAGGAGAGAGTGCGGTGCCCTGTGGTAGGGGGCCTTGGTCTGGGCCGGCTGTGGGAGGGCCTTGGGGGATTGTGATACCCTGGATTTTGGGGTACGTGGCTGGAGCACTGGAGGAGCGCTGGCCTGGGGCGGGTAGTTGCCCCGGGGGGGCCAGTTCTCCTGGGTATGGTCATGTCCTTCTGCCGGAGTGGGGGTGGGTGGGGGGGGGGTTGGCTCTTGTGCTCTTAGGCCCTGGGCTGTCGCCTTGTCAGTCTAGGCTCCCTGGGAGCCAGGTCCTTCCTCTGCCCCCTTCTGGACCAGTGCGTGGACGTCTACCTGGGAGGGGCTGGGGTCTGGCCTCTGGGATGGCTGCCGTTTTCTCAGCCCTGAGGGCCACTCCGACCTGCTTCTTCTCAGGGGTCAGAGGTGATGTTTGTATGATCACTGTTACATTTTCCATGATCACACTCATCTTTAATTACTCTTCATATTCTGTGTGTGGAAGAAGACATTCTTCTTGATCAATTTGGATTTATTTCACTAAACCTTCTGAATTCAATTCATAACACTGAGTTTCCGGATTGAGTGTTTCAACTGAGATGAAAGAACCTTTCCTGAGTGTTCCACTGAGACTTTAGAACCTCAGATGAAGAGTGAAGAACTGGACGGTTTGATTCTCTCGTTAAAGGCTCTGGCGCTGTGGAGTGAAGCTCACCAGGACGGGAGCCGGCAGCGGGAACGAGGTCCGTCTGACCAGCCAGTCCTCGTACAGCTCGTGGATGGCCTGCAGGTACTCCTGGACACACACACACACACACACACACACACACACACATCCACACACACACACACACACAGCTGACGGGGTTAGGGTTAGGGTTAGCAGAGCACAGGACGAAGAGCTGCTTCCTCACCAGTGGAATGACCTTCTCCTCCTCTCTGCAGCGCTGCTTCAGCCGCCGGTGGCACGTCTCAGGATCCGTCTGCAGGTAGACTGAGAGAACAGGGAGGAACGTGGAGCAGTTCCACCAGAACACGCTCCACAGCGCACAGAGACGGGGACAGTGTGTGTCCTCTCACCAATCAGATCCACAGGAATGGACACGTTGGTGGTGATCCAGTCGAACCACTCACTGAGCACGGCAAAGTCCACCTCGGGCATCTTCCCACTGCAGGAACATTCCAGAGACTGATCAGAACCTGATCCAGAACTGATCAATGAAGACTCGCTGATGGGACTCAGATCCAGTTCTGGGTCATGTTCTGATCTGGGTTTACCTCAAACACCCGGTCCACAGGACCCAGAACCAAATCAGAACATCTGAGCTCATCTGGGCTGAGGCTCGGGGCCTCAGCCGGTCCTGATTCTGGAGCTAATTG
Organism: Salarias fasciatus; assembly: GCF_902148845.1. Classification (NCBI taxonomy): domain Eukaryota; kingdom Metazoa; phylum Chordata; class Actinopteri; order Blenniiformes; family Blenniidae; genus Salarias; species Salarias fasciatus. Next base: position 27,628,616 of record NC_043757.1, read on the forward strand.
ATCAGTGGACGGATAGAAGGACTGATCAGTGATTCCGTACCTTCTGAAGAGGTTCTCCACAAAGATGTACTTGGCGCTGAAGATGGACCTCTCCATCATCCTGACTGCAGCCTCCTGCAGCAGAGTGGAACATCGATCAGCTGATCAGCTGATCACATCAATGAAAACTATCTGAGAGAACAGCAGCACAACAAAGAGCAGAAGAAAGAGGGCGACTGGAAAACCAGGACTCTGAAACCAGAACACTAAACCAAAACTCTGAACCCAGGACTCTGAAACCAGAACACTAAACCAGGACTGTAAAACCCTAACACTAAAACAAGAACTCGAAAACCAGAACTCCTCAGTGACTTCCATGCATCCTTCCATTTTCCACTGCCTATCCGGGACCGGGTCGTGGGGGCAGAAGTCTCAGCAGGGATGCCGAGACTTCCCTGTCCCCAGACACTTCCTCCAGCTCCTCTGGGAGGACCCCAAGGTGTTCCCAGGCCAGCTGAGAGACTTAGGTCCAATCCCATTTCTCTTTCTACCCCTCCCCCTTAGCCCTACCCCTTTCAAACGGAGTGCTAAGGGGTAGGGCCGAAAGTAAACCCCTCCGAATTGGAACACCCCTTTGACAATCGCGTAGGTCATCAGTAGTCGCCGCTGCCGATGACGTAGGCAGATGCGACAACTGTTTGCCGACGAAGAATGTTTTTCTTACATTTTAAAACTTTATTAATTGAGAAAATACTTAAATTTATTAACTTTTTTCGTTGCGGACCCCGCCATCTTGCCGATCTTGCAAGGCTTTCTGGGAAATCTGTCATACCCTTCCGTTTGGAGTGTGCCTCAGGAGAATCTCCGTTTGGAGGGGTGTATAGCCCACTTCCCCCTACCCCTCCGTCATAATGACAATTGGGACACCCTACCCCTCCACGTGAACTCACAAAATGGAGGGGTAGGGCCAAGGGGGAGGGCTAAGGGGTGAAATGGGATTCAGCCATAGTCTCTCCAGCGTGTCCTGGGTCTTCCCCGGGGTCTCCTCCCGGTGGGACATGCCCGGAACACCTCCCCAGGGAGGTGTCCAGGAGGCATCCTGAACAGATACCCGAGCCACCTCAGCTGGCTCCTCTCGATGTGGAGGAGTAGCAGCTCTACTCCGAGCTCCTCCCTGGTGACTGAGCTCCTCACCCTATCCCTAAGGACACCCTATCCCCAAGGGTCCCTGGACTATCCCTACGGAGGAAGCTCATTTCAGCCGCTTGTATCCAGGATCTTGTCCTTTCGGTCATGACCCAAAACTCAGGACCATAGATGAGAGTGGGAATGTAGATTGACTGGTAAACCGAGAGCTTCGCCTTTCAGCTCAGCTCCTTCTTCACCACAACGGACCGATACAACGACTGCATCACTGCAGATGCTGCACCGATCCGCCTGTCAATCTCACGCTCCATCCGTCCCCCACTCGTGAACAAGACCCCAAGATACTTGAACTCCTCCACCTGGGCTAGGGTCTCTCCACCAACTTCGAGGGGGCAAGCCACCTTCCTCCGGTCAAGGACCATGGCCCCAGATTTGGAGGTGCTGATTCTCTTTCCTGTCGCTTCACATTCGGCTGCAAACCGCCCCAGTGCATGCTGCAGGTCCGGGTTCGATGAAGCCAACAGGACAACATCATCTGCAAAAAGCAGAGATGAAATCCTGCGGTCCCCGTACCGGACCCCCTCCGGCCCCTGGCTGCACCTAGAAATTCTGCTCATTAAGATTACGAACAGAACCGATGACAAAGTTCAGCCCTTCCGGAGTCCCATATGCACCAGGAACAGGTCCGACTTCCTGCCGGCAATGCGGACCAGACTCCTACTCCGCTCATATAGAGACTGGATGGCCCTTAACAAGGAGCCCTGGACTCCATATTCCCGAAGCACCCCCCACAAGACACCACGAGGGACGCGGTCGAATGCCTTCTTCAAGTCCACAAAACCCATATGAACTGGTTGGGTGAACTCCCACAAACCCTCGAGCACCCTACGGAGGATAAAGAGCTGATCCAGTGTTCCATGACCAGGATGAAAACTGCATTGTTCCTCCTGGATCCAAGGTTTGACTATCGGTCGGATCCTCCTCTCCAGTACCCTGGCATAGACTTTCCCAGGGAGGCTGAGGAGTGTGATCCCCCTATAGTTGGAGCACACCCTCTGGTCCCCCTTTTTTAAATGGGGAACCACCACCCCAGTCTGCCAATCCAGAGGCACTGTCCCCGACCACCATGCGATGTTGCAGAGACGTGTCAACCAAGACAGTCCCTGCATATCAAGAGACTTAAGGTACTCGGGGCGAATCTCATTCACCTCCAGTGCCTTGCCACCAAGGAGCTTACCAACCACCTCAGTGACTTCAGCTTGGGTGATGGATGAGTCCACCTCTGAGACCTCAGTCCACCTGTGAGACCTCAGCCTCTGCTTCCTCCACGGAAGACGTAGCAACAGGATTGAGGAGGTCCTCAAACTATTCCTTCCAGCGTCCTATAATATCCCCAGTTGAGGTCAGCAGTTCCCCACCTCCACTGGAAACAGTGTTAGTGGAGACCTGCTTTCCCCTTCTGAGGCGCTGGACGGTTTGCCAGAATTTCTTAAAGGCCGACCGGTAGTTCTCCTCCATGGCCTCCCTGAACTCCTCCCAGACCCGAGTTTTTGCCTCCACAACCGCTCAGGCTGCAGTTCGCTTGGCCTGCCGGTACCTGTCAGCTGCTTCTAGAGTCCCACAAGCCAACAAGGCTCAATAGGACTCCTTCAGCTTGACGGCAGCCCTTACTTCCGCTGTCCACCTACAGGTTCGAGGGTTGCCGCCACGACAGCACCAGAGACCTTCCGACCACAGCTCCGAGCAGCTGCTTCGACAATGGAGGTAGAGAACATGGTCCATTCGGACTCAATGTCCGAAATGAGAGATACTCTCCTGGAGGTGGGAGTTGAAAACTCTGTTGACAGAGGGTTCAACCATACATTCCCAGCAGACCCTCACAATACGTTTGGGTCTGCCAAGTCTACGGTTCCCTTGGCGGGTGGTGGGTCCGCCGGAGAGTTGGCTGGAGGGTTGGTCCACTGGGCAAAGGCCCGGCCACCAGGCGCTTGCTTGCAACCCCCAACCCCAGGCCTGGCTCCAGGGTGGGGCTCCGGCTGCACCATACCGGGCGACGTCACGGATCTAGATTGTAACCTTATCATAGGAGCTGTTGACCTGCCCTTAGTCTGGCCCATCAGTGACTTCAACCATTGAAACACAGAAAGTCTGGTGAATCAGGACTGCAGTTCTGGTGGGTCACTTACTGTGGTGGACGTGTGTCGGTCCAGCATGGTGAGCTGGACGTAGGTCTGCAGCGTCAGGCCCCAGCGTTCAGGATCCTGGTACATCAGAGCCTGCAGGGACAAAGAGTCCTCAGAGACGACCTGGAACCACAGCTTGACCACGTGTGTGAGCAGCTGTTCCCATCAGAGTGAGGCAGACCCAGAAAAACAACCTGAACCTGGCTGAAGGAGGACAAAACGCTACATAGTCCCTGACCAGTCCATGACAGGGGAACAACCCGGGTTCTGAAGGGTCCCGCGGTCCCTGCTGCAGCAGGTGTGTGTGGTGGAACATTACCAGAGGATTGTGTCCTCGGACGTTCCTCCACTTGGAGACCGGCTCTGTGAGGACCTGCAACCAACCAGAGCAGAGGGTCAGTCCACCATCCGGTCCAAACAAAACCCCACCCCGCAGTCTGTTGTTTATCCAGGCCTCAGGAGTCCAGGTCCACCAGCCGTGACCTCCAGGTGAAGGAGTGTTGGACTGAAGGAGCAGTTCCACTTTTATTTTGGAAAAACAGTCAAAGGAGGCGGGGCCGTTTTGAAACCAGAGGACACGAGCTGTAGAGAATCAGGAGGACAGGTCCCGGAGACAACATGGTGTCTCTGGGACATGATTTGAGAACAAGAGTCAGAATGTGATCTACCTCGATGTCGCTGGTTCTGCTGAAGTACTCCAGACACGTGGTCTTCCCACTGGCAATGTTCCCCTCCACAAAGATCTGAGAGCAGGCACACAGAGACCAGGTCAGCAGAGATCAGGTCTGGCACACACAGAGACCAGGTTAGCAGAGACCAGGTCTACAGAGACCAGGTCTACAGAGACCAGGTCTGCAGACACAGCTTCACACTCAGACACCTGAGGCCTGGACACTGACCTGGATTAACAGACCCTGGATGTCTCAGTTCCCTGGACTATGAAGCAGGTTCTGAACCCAGTACTTCAGCCCAGACTCCTCCAGTCCTGATGAGCGTTCACATTAAAGAGGCGGAGCTTACAGCTTCCAACCAATCACAACCTGCTTCACTTTAGATCTCACATTCAGTTCAGTTGATGATTCCACTCCTAGTACAGGCCTCAGGTCTGTATGCACACACACACAGACACAGACACAGACACACACACACACACACACACAGACAGACACACACACACACACAGACTCACCACTGGTTTCTTGTGGTCTCCGTCCCGCTGCAGCTTTCCTTGGAGGGCAGAAGACATAGTGAGACAAGAGTCGTCCAGTCCCTCAGCTGTGGCTACAGGTCAGCAGGCTACAGCCAGGAGACACAGAGACGTAACAGGACCCGCAGAGACAGACACCACCACACCCGCAGACACAGAGACATTATAACAATTATGTTCTTCAGTAATTAATCAACACGGCTCTAATGACACAACACACAGCTGCTTATGAATGTTAACCTTCCCACTAACAGTGTTCTTTCTCCTTTCGGACCCAAACTCTGCTTTCAGTCATCTGACTTGACGTGTTTCTGTCTGCTGCTTTATAACATGAGTATCATAAAAGAAGTGAATTGGCAGACATATCCAAGCAATGCGGGATATCAGACTGCTGTCTGGAGAGATAAGAAGGTCTGCCTACTAAACTGAAAGTATCTAATTGTTCAGGCGCCGCCCCCGCGATTTACAACCAGAAAAAATTGCTTAACAACCTGTAATACTATGATATTATACTGACAATATATGTGCTTCATTTTTTATCAATAATCTGTAATGAAAGAGCAGATAAAAAGTCTGGAGAAACGGAAAAGCTTCTCGAGGATGCTTGGATCAGTGGACATGTATGGAACGAACACCGCGTGAGCCCAAAATGTACTCGATTACTCAAAGAAATAATCAATAGAATACTCGATTCCAAAATACTCGATAGTTGCAGCTCCGCCCAGCGCCGCCACCATGGCGGATGGTTCCCCGACCCAGCGGCGCAGCCGCCAGGCCCGGTCGGGCTCCGCGGGCGAGCGACCGGACCCACGCGCCAGCCGCCCCTCGCCGTCCGACCGTCTTCAATTGGGTCAGCTGACCGACCTGAAGACGGTAGACGAGCTGACTTTATGATAACACTGGCGATGGATGAAAAAAATATAGCCGAAATGAGCGATTTTGCAGAGATGATGTCCCGCGCTGAAACTCCCTTGCCGTGGCCCCCGCTAAATCGGTTGGATCTAAATAACTTTTGAAGGACTCCGAGCTGCACGATGTTTGTCTGAGTGAGTATATGAGCATGACACACCTAGAAATAAGGTCCAGGTGTCAAAAAACCGGAGTTGCCCTTTAACTTGATCTAATGAGACAACCTGGATTCCATAGGTGCATTCAATTCTAATTGGGCATCAATCGAAACAGCTGATCCACTGATTGATTGAGATAACCCGGACCCAGTGGGTGTCAGCGTTTACTTAACCCCAGGCTCCTACCATGTGGAACCGGCTCCCAGTTCTGCTCCTTTCACTCGTTTCAAGGTAATTCCATTCTAGTACTACGTGTCACTGATGATTGTTCCTCCTGTAGCCTCTGTTCTCTCTGTTTATCCATGAATTGTATGTAGATACAAGAAACTGTCTGTCCTATCTCCTTCTCGTTCTGTCCCCTCACCCCAACCGGAATAGCAGAAAGCCTCCTCCTCTGAGCCTGGTTCTGCAGGGTTCTCCTCCTCTGAGCCTGGTTCTGCAGGGTTCTCCTCCTCTGAGCCTGGTTCTGCAGGGTTCTGCTCCTCTGAGCCTGGTTCTGCAGGGTTCTGCTCCTCTGAGCCTGGTTCTGCAGGGTTCTCCTCCTCTGAGCCTGGTTCTGCAGGGTTCTGCTCCTCTGAGCCTGGTTCTGCAGGGTTCTCCTCCTCTGAGCCTGGTTCTGCAGGGTTCTCCTCCTCTCAGCCTGGTTCTGCAGGGTTCTCCTCCTCTGAGCCTGGTTCTGCAGGGTTCTGCTCCTCTGAGCCTGGTTCTGCAGGGTTCTCCTCCTCTGAGCCTGGTTCTGCAGGGTTCTCCTCCTCTGAGCCTGGTTCTGCAGGGTTCTGCTCCTCTGAGCCTGGTTCTGCAGGGTTCTCCTCCTCTGAGCCTGGTTCTGCAGGGTTCTCCTCCTCTCAGCCTGGTTCTGCAGGGTTCTCCTCCTCTGAGCCTGGTTCTGCAGGGTTCTCCTCCTCTGAGCCTGGTTCTGCAGGGTTCTCCTCCTCTCAGCCTGGTTCTGCAGGGTTCTCCTCCTCTGAGCCTGGTTCTGCAGGGTTCTCCTCCTCTCAGCCTGGTTCTGCAGGGTTCTCCTCCTCTGAGCCTGGTTCTGCAGGGTTCTCCTCCTCTGAGCCTGGTTCTGCAGGGTTCTCCTCCTCTGAGCCTGGTTCTGCAGGGTTCTTCCTGTTTAAAGGGAGTTTGTCCTTCCCACAGTCGCTGATGCTTGCTCATGTAGATCTGTTGGGTTTCTCTGTATCAGTGTCTAGAAGTGACTGTGTTGTAATTGGCCCTTTGTAAATAAAGCTGAACTGAATTGAATTGAATAAAAAACAACAACAACAAAAAGCAGATTAAAGAGCAGGGAGGAGGAATGAGGAGCAGGGAGGAGGAGCGGGGACGGGGGACAGCACTGACCTGCGCGGCGGATCCCCGCAGTGCTAAGCCTCTTCCATCCGGAGCAGCGAGCGGAGAGCAGCGGGAGGAGGAGCGGGGAGAGGCGGGGGCGAGCCGAGGCCCACATCTCACTCCCTGGTTCACTCTGTCTCACTCTCTGGCTCACTCCCACACACACACACGCACACTGTCACATAGAACACACTCTGACGCACTCACACTACACACACTGACACAGCAGTGAGGATGCAGGTGGGAGAGGAGCAGGAAGAGGAAAAAATTCGTGGTGCTGCTCACTGCCGCCACCTGCTGGTCTGGAGGGTGAACTACACCCTCACCTCCACCGCCACCCTGTTGACTGTCTACAGAAATCTATGTCAGTGTCTAAGTATTTCTGTTATTATCATTCATTTTGTCAACAAAAAATACACGAATAAATCCTTGATATGCTCCACAATTAAGTTATTTCAAATTTAAATTTAAAATGATTTGATTCACACATTGAAACATATTTAAATGTACAAAGTAAATTTTAGCACAGACGCGATGCTAAAATTTGTTCACGATCTACATTTTGTTCAATGAGAGTCAGTCTGAAAAGCATAAAAACAAATCACCTTTATATGTAATAAAGATCTGTTTGGAGGTTTAGAGGTAGCCAGGATGAAGCTGAGTGTCTTCTCTGCAGCACTGCTGTCTCATCCTGATTATACCACAGTCCTGAAAAGATGCTTCGACCTGAAAAGTGATGTTTATCTCACTGATAAGAGCTCCTGATGGTTCGAAGCTCCAAATTAAAACAAAGAAAGAAAAAAACATTGAAAGGGAACACATGGGCTGATCTCTGATTATCAGGGGAGTTTCTCCTCTTTATGTTCAAAAACCAGAAAAAAAATGTGATCAGTTTAGTTAATTTGGTTTGACTCAGACAAAAGAACAGTATAAATAAATAAATAAATAAATAAATAAATAAATAAATAAATAAATAAATAAATAAATAAATAAATAAAATACTTTCCATTTGTTCTACATCTGCTGTTGCTATTTCACTGGTGGCTTAAGGTTGATCAGGTTCATTTTTCTATTTTGTAACATATTAATCTGAAGATGTTATAAATAATATACTTTCTGCACCCTGCAAGTCAGTCCTGCAGCATGCGAAGAACGAGTTCAGATTTATAAACGCAGTCTGCAGGATGGAAAGTGCAGTTTCAGAAGGCCGGAAGCAGCCTGCGCTGTGCCTGCTGGAGCCCAGCAGGGGGCAGCAGAGCCGCGGTGTGCAGCAGCCGGGGGTAGAAGCAGAGGCAGAGGCAGAAGCAGCGCGTGGCTCAGCAGCAGCAGCAGCATGGAGGCGGGCGTGCGGGACTCCAAGCTTCAGCTGGTCGTCAGCCACATCCGGGCCTTTCCGGACTTCCCCAAGAAAGGCATCGTGTTCAGGTAGGAGCCGCCAGCCTGACACAGAAGAAGAAGAAGGACCCGTCGGCCCGCAGCACGAGGCGGCAGCACAGACACCTCTGTCCCCTCAGGACAGCAGCCTGCAGGAGGACGCGGTCCTGGTCCTGACATTCACCCCTCAGGGCCACGGAGCACGTGCGGATCATTGTTTATATCCAGACATTCATAGCAGCATGGAGCATCAGGGGTTCTCTGCAGAGCAGGGTCCTGGTCCTGGTCCTGGTCCTGGTCCTGGCCCTGGTCCTGGTCCTGGTCCTCTGGAGGGATCCAGTCAGACTGACAGGAAACAGCTTCAGCTCCAGCGTGCAGGTCCCGTGAGGGTTAAAGAGCCGCCTGGTTCTGCTGCTTATCTCCAAGGCTTTTATTAGTGATAAGACTCAGTGAAGAATGAGGGGACAGTTCAGCCCCCCCCCCCCCCCCCCCCCCCCCCCCAGGCTCCCTCCACACTGGAAATCCTTCTGAATGAAATCACAATCTGATCACCAGGCCTGTTTCCTTCAGTGCAGCTGATTCCAGTAATCTGAGTGTAAAGCTGTGAAGCAGAACGTGCTTCCAGAGTTCCAGGGTCATCAGATCGTCTCCCACTGAACATTGAGACAAAAGTCTTATGTAACGTGAGGAACTTTACTCTGTGACGTCTCTGCTGTGGTTGATCGGTCTCACCGTCTGGACTCGGGTTCGCCCTTCATGCCTGTTCCGTGTTTACTGATCTCCAGACGAAGCAGAGAGAGGAACGCCAGGGTCCCTGTGCAGCACGGTGGAGGTACCATCATGCAGTGGAGCTGCTCCGGCGCCTCTGAAACCCGACTTAAACCAACTGCTGACCTTTCCAGGAGAGCAGTAGTCGCATTTCATTCATCCCAGAGGGAGTGCTGCTCCTCTGTGTAATATATCACCAGACAGAAACACTCCACTACACTCCGCCTGTTTCACCAAGTCCACAGGGGGACTCGCTTGGGGACTCGCTTGGGGACTCGCTTGGGGACATGGGTGGAGTCTGATGTGCTCCTGCTTGGTTGGAACAAAAACCAGCAGCCACACCGGCCCTTTCTGGCCCAGTTTGGAGACCCCTGCTGTAGAGGCTGAATTCTGCTTTCCACATGGATGAGAAGTACCGCTAGCTTAATGCTAACTTGTATGGGAAAACCCATTGACATGCTAACAGTTAGCACAACAGTCGCAGAACTTGTTGGAACAAATTAAAGTGAGAAACATTCCACTGGCTAAATACAAAACACAAACGCTGATGATTTCAGCACGAGCAGGCTGATAGTTCCCTCACTCAGGAAAAGACGAGCAAATGGGGAATGTTCTACACTGCATGAACATTCACCCATTCACACACCAGTGGAGGCGGCTGCCATGCCAGGCGCTCAGTCCGTCCGCTGGGAGCAGTTTGGGGTTCAGTGTCTTGCCCAAGGACACTTCAGCATATGGACGGGGAAGATAGAGAATCGAACCAACAACCTCCTGATTGTAAGACGACTGCTCTGCCACGCCAAACGGTACTGAAAACTGCCTTCAGCCTGCAGAACGTGAACAGGAAGTGGGAGACCGGTACAGTCCAGGCACTACACAGCTCTGTTTGGACAGTTCAGAATCCTCACACCGATATTTTCTCTTTCACTGCAAAAGAATGTCGGCTGTTAGTATCAGCTATCGGCCTCCTTGGCTACTGAGAATCAGTATCAGCCTGAGAAAACCACATCGGTCTGTCTGTAGTTTAAACATTGAAACTCAGTTTAGATCCAGGTCAGAAATCAGGAACCACATGGAGGGTCTAGAAGTGAGCTTTGTGTTTTAATGGTTCTTATTCTCGATGTGCAGTGACTTGAAAAGTCTCTGTCTCCGTCTCAGAGACATCTGTCCCCTCCTGAAGGACGCGGCTGCTCTCTCTGCAGTGATCGATCTGTTTGAAGATCATGTGAGGATCAACTACCAGCAGGTTGATCTGATCGTTGGTAAGAAGCAGCTTGTTTCAGTCTCTGTCCTCATTTTCAGCACCGTCACATGGCGGATTTACACTAACCCGTCCTTCACCAACCCGTCCTTCACTAACCTGTCCTTCACTAACCCGTCCTTCACTAACCCGTCTCCTGTCCCCGTGCGGCGCCGCAGGTCTGGACGCCCGCGGCTTCCTGTTCGGCCCCCTGCTGGCCCAGCGGCTGGGCGTGGGCTTCGTGCTGGTGAGGAAGAAAGGCAAGCTGCCCGGAGCCACGGTGGCTGTGACCTATGACCTGGAGTACGGGACGGTAAGGAACCCCCACAGCTCTGGAGAGTCCTCATCTGCTCGCAGAAACCTGGACCAGGACCAGGACCAGGACCAGGACCAGGACCTCAGCATACAGCAAATAGAAGAGATGTGGCAGAACACGTAGAGAACATATCAGCTGAACCGGTGGAACTGGACACGCAGCGTCAGTCAGTGGTTGAGGATGGAATAAAGGTTTTATAAGATCACTACTGGAACAGCTTTGATTAACGGGATTCTGAGGGACTGTGTTACAATGGAGAGAGAGCCCTCTAGTGGTCATAGAGCGCAACTGCAACAGAAAAAGATCACAAATCTGACTTAACATGACTACACACACACACACACACACACACACACACACACACACGTACTAACTGAAACAGGTTTTTATTGCACTGATTAGTTTGCTCGGTACATGTTGAACATCTCCATCTGTTCCATGAATGTCCTCCATCACCCAGTGTTCTGTTCCCGGCTGACGTTCTGCTGCGTCGCTCTTCAGGCGGAGGCAGAGATCCAGGAAGACGCCGTGGCTCCGGGTCAGAAGGTTCTGCTGATCGACGACCTGCTGGCCACAGGAGGTCAGAACTCTGAGCCTCCTCGTGTCTTCCGGGACGGTCCTGTCCCGTGAGGCTCTCTGACGGTTCCGTCCCGGTTCTGCCGTGTCCCGCAGGAACGCTGTACGCCGCCTGCCAGCTGATGAGGAAGCAGCAGGCGGAGGTTCTGGGCTGCCTGGTGGTCATCGAGCTCAAAGAGCTGCAGGGCGTGGACAAGCTGAAGCCGCAGAGGGTCTTCTCCCTGGTCCAGTACTGAGGAACCCCCAGAGCCCCCCGTCCTCTGACGACAGCCGGAAGCCTGGACTTAAACCAACAGCTTCAACCTCAGCTGGCTGCAGACGTTCTCCTGGAGAACTCCAGAACGTTTCTCCTTCTCGTATCCAGAACATGAGAGGATTTAAACTTCCTGCAGCCGGGTGTCTGGGTTCCTCTGAGAACCTCTTCATGATTCTGATCTGTTCTCCTTACTGAGAGCATGGAGGGTTCTGGGTATCGGGGTGATCCAGGATCTTGGAGACCACTTTACTCTGTGGTCTGTCTCAGAACAGAGTTTGATGTGAAAAGTTCTGGTGATTCCACTGAAAGCTCCCCGTTAAGAAGCAGCCGGGGTTTGAGGGGCCGGTGATGGTTCTGTCTGGTTCTGGTTCTGAGAGGAACACTCCGCTGTGTGATCAACATAATTCCATTTAAACCTCTTTAAAGTTCTCATGGCTTCTTGTCGACCGTCTGAAGCTGATTCCATAGAACTAAAATTATGTTTAATGTATTCTAACCATGTTAGGTTCATTTTTTATTATTTTTAATACAGAATGTGTAACTGATTTGAAACTAATGAGATTAAACGGTTCTAAGCCTCCAATGTGTGATCTGTGTTTCTGGAGCTTCTGCAGGAAGATGCTGTCCAGACGGTCGTGGTTGAAAAAACACTGAACTCTGACGCCTGAAAACAGCTTGTCCTGAGCAAAAACATTAGTTCTGTCAATCCATTACATTTTAATCACATTTCAACTTGTAATCACCAATTTAATGCATAAAGGAAACACTAGTGTGGGGATTTGTGAAGTTGGGCTGCTAAGAGAAGGCCAGTCCCTGGTTCTCTGTTGATCTGACAGAAAAGGAAGAAATCCCACAAAGTGACTTTATTAAAAACAAAGAAGAACCTTGTGCAGAAGCTCCAGCAGCATCGAGCTCATCAACCGTCCTCACACTCCACAACACACTGCAGAGCGGCCAGGCAGCACGCTCACACTGGGCTCAGTCTTCTGATGGATGGGGGGAGGGGCTCAGTGAGCAGCTGACCCCTCCTCCTCCTCCTCAGGGCCCGCCCCCCGCTCCTCCTCCTCTTCAGGGCCCGCCCCCCCCCACTCCTCCTCCTCTTCAGGGCCCGCCCCCCCGCTCCCCCTCCTCTTCAGGGCCCGCCCCCCCGCTCCTCCTCCTCCTCAGGGCCCGCCCCCCCGCTCCTCCTCCTCCTCAGGGCCCGCCCCCCCGCTCCTCCTCCTGGAGCCTCCTGCTCAGTCTGTCCAGCACGGCGCTCAGCTCCATGCCTTTGTTCAGCTTCAGGTAGAAGTCCTTCCTGATTGGATGGATGCTCAGCCAATCAGCAGCCAGCTCGGCCAGGAGGCGGACATGTTTCTCCATTTCCCCTGTGAAGAAGAGCATGAGGTCACTTCCTGTTATCAAACACGGGTTAAGTCAATACTGGATACATAGCTGTCAGCTAATGCTAACGCTAAACATGTAGCTACCCGCTAACACTCAACATGTAGCCCCCAGCTAATGCTAAATATGTAGGCACCAACCAAACATATGGCTACCAGCTAATGCTAAACATGCGGCTACCAGCTAACGCCAAACATGTAGCCCCAAGCTAATGCTAAATATGTAGCCACTGGCTAAAACACGTAACCGCCAGCTAACGCTAAACACGTAGCCTCCAGCTAACGCTAAACACGTAGCCGCCAGCTAACGCTAAACACGTAGCCTCCAGCTAACGCTAAACACGTAGCCGCCAGCTAACGCTAAACACGTAGCCTCCAGCTAACGCTAAGCACGTAACCGCCAGCTAACGCTAAATACGTAGCCTCCAGCTAACAGGTGCGTTCACGATGGCAAAGCCAGAGGTAGACGGAGCTAGACGAAGTAGACGGCGCAGCCGTGGGGCGGAGTTATAAGTCTGCCTCCAACTCGGACAACGCTGTGTTCTCCATGTTCGTGTTTCTCATGACTCCAACCGTGGGGGGTGTCCGGGGTGTCAATTAGGGGGGCAATGCCCCTGCCCCCCCCGCCTGTGCCTCCTTGCCCCCCCTGGCTGTCAGAGGGTAATTTTTTTTTCTTATTAAAAACAAAAGAATTCATAATTTCTTTCATGTGTCACATTGTGTTAATTCATATTCAGTTAACTGAAATAAATAAAATGTAAAAAACAAAATAATTTTAAGTTATGTTTTGGCTTCTGTCATGTGAGGCGTGTGTGCTGCTGCAAGTGCAGACCCGGCATCAAGGGGGGTGCAGACTGCCTCGCCCCCTCAGTCAAAATATAGTATTTCATTTAAAAAAAATAAGTTTTCAGTCTATTATGTCCTTAAAAAACAAGAGCAAACTCGGCTGGTTGGGTCAAATCAATATGAAGTGTTGTGCTATTCAAAATTCAAAAAAAGAGGAGACTGCAGCACTACTAAAGGTGAGAGCTGCTTATTTTATCATTTGGTTTTTTCACTATTTGTGCTTTTTAGCAATGTGGTTAATGATCATACGTTGTTGGACATGGTAGAACAGGCCTCTGATCTGTGGATTCTGTTTTTGTGTTGCTCCGTTACTTTTTCGCCACCTTTGCGCACCCCCCCCCCCCATTTGTAGCCCCCCCCCTACACTGGACTGGAGCCGGGACTGGGTGTTTATTTATGCAAATAAAGCGTGTTGTCATCAAACTGATGAGGAGTGGGCTGGGGTCCAATCCCCTGCCTGTATGAAACAGAAGGGTGGGCCAGGTAGCCGCGGTGAGTTGCTCTCCAGCAGCTCACGCGGCTACCTCTGTGACTGATCTCGTTTGGGTCTCGCGAGTTTTCCATGCCCTACGTAGGTCCTACGTATCAGTGACGCCGGGCCAAATCTGGGCGGGGCAGCTCAAAAGTCTCAAAAGTCTGCCTCTGGCTTTCTCATGTCGAACGCACCTAGCGCTAAATACGTACCCACCAGCTAATGCTAAACACATAGCCGCCAGCTAACGCTAAATACGTAGCCGCCAGCTAACGCTAAATACGTAAACGCCAGCTAATGCTAAACACGTAGCCGCCAGCTAACGCTAAACACGCAGCCGCCAGCTAACGCTAAATACGCAGCCGCCAGCTAATGATAAACACGTAGCCGCCAGCTAACGCTAAGCACGTAGCCGCCAGCTAATGCTAAGCACGTAGCCGCCAGCTAACGCTAAACATGTGGATACCAGCTAATGCTAAACATGTAGCCCCCAGCTAATGCTAAACACATGGCTACCAGCTAACATTAAACCTGTAGCCGCTAGCTAAACACATAACTACCAGCTAATGCTAAACAGGCAGCCTCCAGCTAATACTAAACACGCAGCCCATAGCTAACGCTAAACATGTAACCCACAGCTAACACTAAACACGTAGCCGCCAGCTCAAGCGAAACACCATGGATGCTCTGCACGCATGGAACCAGACGACCGTCTGCGTTGTGTCCTGAGCTCGTCGCTGTGGGACCAGACCGGATGCTGGACTCGGAGACCAGGCTGACTGAAACCCACCTGCGGTCAGAGCCGACCTGTAGCTGGACTCCAGCCGGTTACAGACCACCTCCATGGTCAGAGCCGGCTTCTTCTCCGCCACGAAGACGCCGCGCAGGATCCGGGCCAGCTCCCCCAGCCGGGACATCATCAGCAGGCGCTGGTCCTGAGCCGGGTCTCGAGTCAGGGCCGCCTGCAGCTTCTGGGCCTCCTTGGCTCGGATCTGGAACCGGCGGATCCACAAGGTTTAGAGAAAACCGCTCCGCGACCGGAACGGCTGACAGCAGCTGATGGTGTACGTACCCTGTCCAGCAGGGACTGCGAGACTCCTCTGAGAGCGGCGGCAGGTGGAGCAGCAGGTGGCGCTGCAGCGGTCCGAGGAGGGGTTTTCTCTTCACCCTCAGCAGCTCGGTCTTCCCTCAGAGCCGCAGAAACCAGAGCTTTCTCCATCTGAACACAAGAGACACGTTTCAGTCCAGAGCAGCCTGGCTCAGGTGGTTCAGCCTGTGAATGGAACTCTGGTTGCCATGGCAACATATTAGCATCAGCGGTACCTTGGGGGTGAGCAGGTGGCGGGCCTGGTCCAGGACCTCCCGGGCCGTGGCGGGCCTCTGGGCGTGCGGGGCGCGGGGCAGCGCGGCGCTCTGCGGCGCCGGCACCGTGTCCACGCTGAAGCGGGGGTGCCAGCGGGTGAGCTTGTCCTCCGGGACGGACAGGGGCGGAGTCAGCGAGGACAGGAAGGCCTGCGGACAGGGGGGGGAAGGGGTGAGACGGCGGGACGCGTGGCGGCGGCGGAGGGGTTCCTCCGGCGGACGCTCACCTTGTGGTGCTGCTTGACGATGGACAGCAGGTTCAGGTGGAAGACGCGGCGTCGGTCCAGCAGCCGGGAGGCCGACAGCACGGGACGGACCTCCTGCTGGTCTGAGGACGAGGACGAGGACAGATCACGTCACGCTCTCGTCCACCGTGACGGTGTCTCTGACGGTTCTGCACCCACCTGACTGGAGGACGGGTTCCACCGTCAGCTGGTAGCCTCCTGGCTTCACGCCGCCGTGGAACGGAGGGACGTCCTTCTGCTGCCGGAAGGTGTAGGCCTCAGGGAACACACACCTAATCTGGCCCACGTGGCTCTCCTCGAACCTCCTGACACACACACATATCACCATGTTCAAATTTAAACTATGAGGTGATGGATCAGGAAACCCAGGTGGACCGTGTGGACCAGGTCTGGCACCTACTTGTGCATCATGTCCTGGACTCCCCTCTGGACCTTGGAGAAGGTGGCGGTCTCGCAGCGGTTGTACAGCATGGCCACCACCGTGTCCATGCTCCGGAACATCTCGGCCAGGACCCGGTAGGAGAACGGCAGAACCAGGCCCGGGGGGGCGGCCTGGGCCAGGCTGTGGTACCGCTGGTGGGCCGGCAGCTCGGCGCTGGGGGGGCAGAGGGAGGGGGCCGTGAATACACCGAGGACAGGAGGGCGTGGGTGTGTGTGTGTGTGTGTGAGAGAGAGAGTGTGTTCATCACCTGGTCTGTGCAGGTGCTTCACTCTTCTTCTCCTCATCCTCCTTCCTCTTCTGAGCTCTGGCTGCTAGCTCTTTAGCTCGACTCAGTCTGAGGGTCTCTGAGGAGGGGGGAGGGGGCGTGGCTGTGATGGAGGGGGGAGGGGGCGTGGCTGTGATGGAGGAGGAGGATGAAGAGGCCTCGGCGGTGGTCCTTTCTTCCACTCGTCTCTTGATCCTCTGAAGACGAGACTTGAGCGAGACCACGTCCTCCAGACTGAGAGCCTGAAACAGATCGGGGGGGTCAACGAGGAAACGCTGCTAATGTGGATCAGAGAGACCAGAACCAGACCGGTAATGAGGACCCGATGGTCCAGAGCCGAGGGACCTGCAGTAACAGGGACTCTGTCATCAGTGTCAAGTTTTGCTACTTCGTCATGTCGTTTCTTGAACATTGTGGAAAAAAGACGTTAAAAAGCTAAAACCGGGTCCTGGTCCCGGTCCCGGTCCCGTTAGAGACCGGTGTGACCCGACTGAACGCTAAACATCCCGTGAACCTGCCGGTCAAACCCACCAAGCGAAGAGGAGCAGGACAGACGGACGGAGACGCAGGAGGCCGGAATGCTACGCTAGCAGCAGGAGCGAACTGGCTTTTCCTAAGAAGTGATCCGTCTCATTTCTATGAAACAGGAGGAATCCTGATGTGTGAAGGAGACAAACATTCACCTCCAGCCTCAACCTGAGAGCTCAGGCCAAAATAACAAGAAGAAGAACGTGAGTGAGACTTGAATGAGATGAAGCCCGGAACAGGAACATGCTGCTGGTCTAGAACAGAGCACGGTACCATGCCTGGACGGGACCGGTCAGAAGCAGGACTGATTGATTTAAGTGATCAGGTTAGAGTGGATTAAAAAAACAGGCGAAGGAATCCAACATGGAGGCTCGGTTCAAGCCGACTCGACGGCCCCAAACTCAAAAAAGAAACAAGTCATGAAATTCAGAAGTACAGAAAAGGAAATGATCATGGGGAAAACTCTGCTCTCCAGCCCGTCTCTACAACCTCCAACCAGAAAAGACATGAGGAACTGAACGCTGAACACCCCGCTACGCAGACGACACACTGCTGTACTGAAGAAATCCTGAAGTATCTCGACCAGAAGTGACGGATTTCCTAAATAAGACTGGCTCAATGAAATAGCAGTAAAACAGGTACTTTAATCATCAGACAAGTTAGAAGGAGCCTCGCCACTGAAACGGAGGACAGACTCCCTGAAGCCCTCTGCAGAACGCTCCTGAACACCAAGACCGTCTGGAAGAGCAGACTCTGGACATCAGGAATCAAGACCACCAGGCCAGATGGAGCCTCTTTCCCCTGTTCTCATCTTTAAAGGGGCTGTATCATGCAAAATTCACTTTTTGTATGTTTTAACTTTGTGATATAGTTATGTACTCGCCTAAAACACCCCAAAGCGTTTTTTTTCCTCCGTGCCTGTGTGTTTGAGTTTTCCTCCTGTTTGTGCTGCTCAGAGAGGCAGCCCCTTCCACACCCACCCACGCTCTGTTTCCCACGTTGACGTCACACTGTGAAGACGGCTCCCCTGAGCCCCCCTCCCACAGGCCCTCGGCAATCAGCGTTGCTGCTTTTTGTAACTCCGATTTCGAGGATAAACTTTGACCATCGTCTGAAAGCAACAGTCAAGCAGGAGCAAGAGTCTGAAGGGTCTGAAGGGTCTGGAGGGTCTGGAGGGTCTGGAGGGTCTGGAGGGTCTGGAGGGTCTGAAGGGTCTGGAGGGTCTGGAGGGTCTGGAGGGTCTGGAGGGTCTGGAGGGTCTGCGCTTGGTGATTTTCTCACAGGAAAAGACGTTTTTGCGCGTGGAGAAGCTAGAGCTAAAGAGCTAAAGCTAGCTAGCGTATTTGTTTTGAAGCTCTGATTGGTTGAAGTAGCTGTCAGTCAAAGTCCACAGGGGGAGAGGCGGGATTTTCAGTGAAACGGAGCGTTTTCTCTTCCGGGTTTCAGAATTAGCCCCAGAAAATCTTTTATTTCACACAAAATTACTTTTCCTTAGCGCCAAAAATAAACTATTACCATGTTAGAGCCATTTCTAGGGTTTGGACTAGCTAAAAAAGCATGATACAGCCCCTTTAAGTCAAAGAATTCAAATCAATGTACTCCCTCGACTTCTGTCCCTCATTTCAGAACCAGAACCAGAACCAGAACCACTTCACTGAATGGCGTGAAACCATTTCCAGGTTGATACGGCAGGGAGAGGACTGGTCCAGCGGTGGCTGGAGTCCACCATCCCTGGAACATCATGACTGAAGCAGCACTCTCTGGAACAGGAGGAACTTTACAGCCGAAACACCAAGAGGAAGATGAAGGGAGAAGACGGCAGACCTTCGATCCGATCAGAGATCCTCACAAACATCAGAACACAACAACACCAAAGACTCACAACTTCAACAACCACTCAGCAAGATACACCGAGGACCAATGAGAGGAGGAGGAGGCTGATCAACAACAGAGAGAAGAAACATCTAATTCAACACTGAAGCTCACAGATGGAACAATGAGACTGACTGTTTAATTACCCCACGACAGAAAACACACCATCGGCAGGTGAATGCTGGCTTCACGCTACACAACGCTACACAACGCTACACAACGCTACACAGCACTACACCTCGCTTCGTGCTGCAGAGCTTCGCCTCCTCACATTCTGTTCAAATTCAACGCTATTGGACAGAAAGCCACAGAAGTATTTTTTACATGTCTTTATCATCTGATTTTCACACTGATATCTGGGCTCCGCATCTCCAGAGATAAGGAACAAACAGATCCTGACTCAGGATGCTGCTCGCTGCGGGAACTCAGCCATGGAGCGGTGGTAAAGCGGTGGTAAAGCGGTGGTAAAGCGGTGGTAAAGCGGTGGTAAAGCGGTGGTAAAGCGGTGGTAAAGCGGTGGTACAGCAGTGGTGAAGTTCTGTTTTGCTTGTTCTATTTACTGATTCATCTGTTCATTTGCTTCCTTTACTGTGAAATTCTGCATGTGAAGATAAATACTGCTGTTTTCTACTCTCTGGCCGGACGTAGCTCGTGAAGAAATGCAAACATGTGAATTTCTACCAATAAAAATAATATTTAAAAAGCTGAAGCCTCGCAGACTTTCCTCTCAGGGAGAAAGAAGGAAACAAACTGATCTGATAGTTTCTGTCTCTCATGTCTGACGAGGAGACGCCACAAAGGACGGTCCAGGAGGCTGTGAAACAAGAGGACAAAGTCCTGCGAGACGCTGCAGACCCTGATCTAGATCAAGATAAGGATCCGCATCAGGACCAAACAATGGAAACTCCAGCCTGGACCTCCTCAGGTTCTCATTAGCATCCGAACAAAAGCTAATCAAGAGGAGCTGATGTGATCACAGCCATCATCAAAGACCAGGTCCACCTCCAGGGTAGACCTGGACCCTCCAGACCAGGACCAGAGCCCAGACCGGGCCTGATCCAGGACCATGAAGGGGGTCCCTGAGGACAGGACTCACCTTGGGGGTCTCTCCTCCACGCCTCCTGTCCTGGACCTCCACATGGCTCTTCTGCGAGGGTCTGCTGTCAGGGCCCGCTGGAGGGGGCCCCTGATCCAGCTCCACGGAGGGGAGTCTCTGATCCAGGTCCGTGGAGGAGGACTGGACTGGACCAGGGGGGCCCTCATCCAGGTCCGTGGAGGGGGGCCGGGCTGCAGCCTGAACACAACACAAAGGAGGAGACTCAGTAAAAAGAGTTTAACAAAGACAACTCAGGAACTGTCCCCCAGGGGCCAAGGGGGGTCCCACAGAGACCAGAAGGGTCCTACAGATCCTAGAGGACCAGTGCTGCCCAGGATCTGCCCTCTGGCCTGGGGGTCCGGATCTGGCCACTCACCTGGGGGGCCCTCTCGGGCAGGGGGAGCCTCTTCCTGGCGGAGCTCCGCGTTGGCCCCCCTGCGGCCGCAGCCGGGCCTCTGGCCCCCGCAGCCCGCCTCTTCTTGGGGGTGGCGGAAAACACCGCGGCCCCGAGGTCGAACTCCGCCTCGGCGGAGGTCCGCTTCGGGGTCCGGGGACTGGCCGGGACTCCCGGGGCCTCGGTCAGCCCCGCAGCTTCGTCGATGACCCGGAGAAACTCCTCGTGCACGGCCGAGGAGCAGAGGACCTGGTCCAGGTCCTGATCCCGGGGTCCGGAGGAGCAGAGGACCTGGTCCGGGCCCCGGGCCCGGGATCTGGAGCCGCTCCGCTGCTTGCTGGTCTTGTGCGGCCGGCCGGCGCCTCTCTTCGTCAGGGTGTAGAAATCAGTGACCCGAGCCTGAGCCTGAGCCTGAGCCTGAGCCTGAGCCTGAGCCTGAGCCATGCTGCTGGGCACGAAGCCGAGGACCGGAGAACCGAGAACCAAGAACCAAGAACCGGGGAACCGAGAGAGACCGCGAGGGACCGACAACCACCGAGGAAAACACTCTGTCTGCAGCCAGGCTCTGATCTGGATCTGAGTCTGAGTCCGCCTTGCACAGGAAACACAATGCACTTTCCCGCGAAATAAACTAAACCACGCCTTTTCCGCTACGTCACAGGAGGAGGCGCGTAAAGCCCCAGACCTATAAACATAGAAACATAGAGTATTAACGTAGACACAGCCGCACAGAGAGAGAGATAGATAGATAGATAGATAGATAGATAGATAGATAGATAGATAGATAGATAGATAGATAGATCTAAACAGAAATAATCAACATACATACAATATTTTCTGATTATAACAGTAATGATGGGATGTTACTAATAAAGGATTAGTAAGGTTACTAATAAAGTGGACAAATAAAGAAATCGGATATGATAGAGTCAGAATCAGAACCAGGTTTATTGTCAAAAGTTCAGTTTTCACAGTACTATAAACTTGTTTGGGTGTGTCGAGCAACAATAACATTAAAACATATAAATGACACAAATGTAAAATAGAATTTAAAAAAGCTTATAATGACAGAGCAAAACAATGCCATGAGAACCGATGGCACCTATAAAGAAAACTAACAATAAATATGAACAGGAGATGTACAAAAAATTACAATATTATTTGCAAAAGTTGCTAAAGTCAATTTATAAGAAGAGATGTAACACAGAA
The DNA here is from genome assembly GCF_902148845.1 of Salarias fasciatus. Taxonomy (NCBI): domain Eukaryota; kingdom Metazoa; phylum Chordata; class Actinopteri; order Blenniiformes; family Blenniidae; genus Salarias; species Salarias fasciatus. Next base: position 27,650,173 of record NC_043757.1, read on the forward strand.
CAGACCTGGCTGCCTGCGTTTCCTCCAGCAGGTCCACTGTGACTGAGGTTAGAAGTCCTCATTAAAATAGAGCTAAAAAAGTTCAGATGTTTCACTTGTCACAATCATCAACAATGTCATTCTACTCCACCATGTTCTGACACACTGAAACACTGGGTGTTGATAATCACATGACAGAGTAGAGGTTAGCTACCAGAAGAACACAAACATTACTGAGGATCAAACAGATATGATCTATTTTACTCTAAAGTAGCTATAGAGTCACTATAGAGGAGGTATAGAGTCACTAGAGATATAGAGTCATTCTATGTCATAAGTGCTTAGCCCGCCTATGGGCTTCGCTATGGGGACCTCACCCTCTCGACCAATCACTGAGACAAAAAGAAAGCTTGATGCACCAATCCCCTACGCGCGATGGCGCAGCGCCACGCCCGCCGAGGGTATATAACCTCAAGGGGCCTTCTGCAAATCCTTCTTCTTCCTCAGTACTTCATGAGACTAGAAGCTTTCTGCGGAACAAGACCACGGATCAAGACATGGATTCACCGGGACGCGACCAGTCGCCATCAGGCATCGGGCCTTTCCCCTGCCGCTCTTGCGGCACTCCGCTCTGCGAGGGAGATCATCACGAGCGCTGCTTCCTCTGCCTCGGCCGGCAGCATCACCGCCAGCGGTCCACCTGCCCGGCCAGCCTCGCGCTGCCGCCAGAAGAGCTTCACCGGCGAACCACCTTCGTGGGAGACACCTCTCCCACTTCCCGCCTGCGAGGACAACGCTGAAGACGCCGTGGACGTCACCGCCCCCGCCGCCTACGAGTGGGGCGACGCCGTCGGCAGCATCAGCAGCAGCAGCAGCAGCATCAGCAGCAGCAGCAGCAGCGTCTCGGTGTCGCGGAGTTCCCGCCTCAACAACTCTGCCGCCACCGTTTCCCGCGCCAGGTGCCGTGAGCCTCCCCCGCGAGCCCGCCGAACACCTTGCAGAGCTCCTCACCTCCACCACCTAGCGCATCGGCCTCGCACTGCCGCCGCAGCCTCTGGAGCCGGCTCAACGTGATTTTGCACTCGGGCTAGCAACCCTGTCACGGACTCGGTCCCGGACTGCGGTGTTATGTTCTGCTGTGCCTTCATTCCAGGAGAACGTGCGGAAAGATTGGGGTACGCCGCTCACTGCCAAGGGCGCGGTGAAAGGCTACCGCGAATATTCCTGCGTGGATGGCTGGCCGCCGGTCCCCGGAGTGCCTGCAATTGAGGACTCTGTGAGACTGTGCCTTCTCCCCAAGTCCTCCGCCTGGCCGAGCGGAAAACTCATGCTGCCGTCTGAGAGAGACAGACGCATGGCGACCTTCCTGGACCGTGGTTATGCTAGCGGCAATCAAATATTTGCCCTGGCTAACAACATGACCATCCTGACCATCCTGTTGGGCTCCGTGGATAAGATATGCCAGGAGAGGTCCCAGCTCGCTCCAGATGACATTGAGGAAATCCAGAACGTGCCCGAGGTCCTCATGCGGATGTGCAGAGCCACCGCCATCAACGGAGGCCGCGTCATTGCAAGCGCACAGCTCACCATGTGGCACCTGTGGCTTGGCCTGTCCTCACTGTCTGACCGGGACCAGCGGGGAGTCCTGGGCCTCCCCCTGTCCACCTCCTCTCTCTTTGAGCCTGACATACAGGCCATCATTGAGCGCATGGAAGCGGCTGCGTGCGGCTCGCAACAGCTCACCCCGCATCTGCAGCCTCACAGTGAGCCGCCGCCACAGAGACGACGTCCCGCGGACCAGTGGCGCCCAGCCCCCTGGAGCTCCCCGGTGTCTGGCCAGACTCGACCGTCTTCCCGCCGACCCTCCCGGGATGCCAACCAGCCGAAACGGGCCCACGCTCCCGAGTCCCGGAGCGCCCCGTCCGCTCGTCCAACTCCAGCTGTGAAATCTGTGAATAAAGGCAGTCAGGCACGTTACAACTATTTCAGTGCAGCTGTCTCTTCTTTCCCCGGTGTTTACACGATCGAAAAGTGTTAAACTCGGTAGGGTCTCTCCACCTCTCGTCTCTCGCTCGGGATAAAGTGGCTGAGATCGGTGAGTTGAATGCGCACTCATGGGCTTGCTGCACGGCGGCCACGTGTATGGGATGCAGCAGCGCATCAAGACCGCTGGCTTCCACGTCAGGTGCGTCTCGGAAACAGAGCGCTGCTGAGGTCCTTCCAGCACCCCGTAAACGCTCCAGGCTGCATTATCCGTCGGCTTCGGCTCAGGTGAGCGTAGCGAAGCGTCTTAGCAGCGGAGCTTCACCGACCCGGGTCTCCACCGCCGGGCGCCCCGCTCTCGGCGTTATTCACCACGCTCCAAGCAGTGTTTCCCCTCCAGCCTCACCGTGACACGCGGCGAGGCGTCGGGGCAAAAGAGCCGTACCGCTCCGGGTTATCGCCACGCAGCGTCTCGTTATTGAGCGTCCAGCTCCGGCTTCATGACCACGGCCAGCGACCCGGGAAACTCAGCCCTCTCGCGGCCTCTGCCCGGGTTGTCTCCAACAAAGAGCTGGCCTGCAGCCCCGGAGTGGCCGCCCGCGCTCAAGCACGGGACGCCCCCTCCACGGCCCTTTCTTCGAGGGGCCCCATCTCCCGAGGCCAGGACGACGGATGGGCCGTCCCCCCTGGCCATAGTGCAACCACTCACACTCCGGTTTCACATGTGGCGTGTCATGTTGGGGCTGCTTTCTCCCTGGCTGGCCAGGACACTGAGAAACGGTTATGCCCAGCAGTTCCCCTGTTGCTCGCCTCTCTTCAGTGGCGTCCTTCGTACGTGGCTCGCATGCCCTGCTGGGGCGGCCGCTCTCCAAGTGGAAGTAGCCTCGCTCCTCCGCCAGGGCGCGGTCACGGAGCTGAGCACGGACGAGACGCACTCGGGCTTCTATTCCCCCTACTTCCTGGTTCCCAAGAAGTCCGGGGGAGTGAGACCCTTTTTGGAAGTGCCGGTCCTCAACACTCACATAGCCACCAGGAGGTTCCGCATGCTGATGGTCAAACACCTCCTGGAGTGCATCCGGCCCGGGGACTGGATGACGTCGGTCGACCTGACGGACGCCTACTTCCACATCCCCATTCTGAGGAGGCACAGGCCCTTCCTCAGGTTTGCCGTGGGAGACAGGTGTTTTCAATACACCCAGCTCCCTTTTGGCTATTCTCTCGCTCCTCGCACATTCACCAAGTGTGTCGAAGCAGCGTTGGAGCCCCTCCGTCGTCGCGGTTTGAGGATCCTCACCTACATCGACGACTGGCTCATACTGGCGTCTTCCCAGCAGGAGGCTGTGCTGCACATGACCCAGGTCCTGCACCACATCGAGCTCCTGGGGTTCACGGTGAACCGACACAAGAGCGCCCTCACCCTGGCTCAGCGGACGGCTTACCTGGGGTTGGAGCTGGACTCTCTCTCCATGATGGCCAACCTCTCCGAGGAGAGATGAACCTCCCTGCTCTCGGCCCTGAGGTCTGCGATGACCACACCCCTGGTCAGGGTCTGATTGATCAGAACCATCCTGGGTTTGATGGCTGCTGCCCACCCAGTGGTTCGGTTGGGCCTCCTGCACATGCGCAGGCTGCAACGGTGGTTCGTACGCCGCCACTGCGTGGGGGTGCGGGATGGTCGCAGAAGGCTCCCGATCCCGCCCCACGCACACCAGGATCTCATCTACTGGATGGATCCGGCTCGCCTGACACAAGGAGTCCCCCTGGGCTGCGTGTCGCATCGCGTCGAGGTGTTCACGGATGCGTCTCTCGCAGGATGGGGAGGCACCCTAGCCCACCACGCGGTGGGTGGTGCTTGGGATTCCACTCCCATTCACATCAATGTGCTGGAAATGACTGCGGGGCAGAAGGTCCTGCTCCATTTCCAGGCCAGGCTGAAGGATAGCCACGTACTTGTCAGGTCGGACAACACCACAGTGGTCGCGTACCTGAACAGGCAGAGGGGGCCCCGGTCTCCTCTTCTTCACCACAAAGCGGCGGAGATCCTCCGGTGGGCGGACCGGCACTTTGCGTCTCTCAGAGCGCGACACGTGCCCGGGGTTCTCAACGTCGGTGCGGACAGGATGTCCCGGGGAGGCCCACTCCACGACGAGTGGGGCCTGGCCCCGTGGGTCGCAGCTCAGCTTTGGCGCCGGTTCGGATGCCCAGTGGCAGACCTTTTCGCCAGTGCAGAGAACGCACAGTGCCCACTCTGGTTCTCGCTCAGGTCGTCAGACGGACCCCCTCTAGGGGTAGACGCCTTCGCACACAGAAACTGGCCTCCGAGCCTCCTGTATGCATTCCTTCCGGCCCACCTCTTTCATCCACTCTTGCGGTGTTTGCATCGGCTATCGCGGCGGGTCATGGCGGCTTCGGCCGCTTCTCGGCACGCAGCCATCCGCTGGTGAAGCGTTTTCTGCGCGGGGTGTGTCAGCTTCAGCCACCCCCCAGGCATGTGGTCTCCCCATAGGACCTCTGCATTGTGTTGGAGGGTCTTAAGGGACCCCCCTTCGAGCCTTTGGAGCAGGCGGAGGACCGCTTTCTCTCCTTCAAGGCTGACATTTTGTTAGCACTAGCATCTGCCAAGAGAGTTGGGGATCTCTGCGCTTTGTCAGTCCACCCATCCTGCATGGTGTTCAGCGCAGATGGGGGACTCCTGCATCTCTGGCCTAACCCGGCCTTTCATCCCAAGGTGATCACTTTGGACTTCCGGTCACGAGTGATCAGGGTCTTGACACTCACCTCCATGCCTGGCTCATCTGGGGACGACCCACGGCTGGGGTTGTTGTGCCTGGTCAGGGCTCTACCACGGACCAGCTGTTTGTGAGGTTTGGAGCCAGGGAGCGTGGAGCCTCACTGACCTCTCCCCCAAGAGGCGCAGAATCTCTTGCCGCCGGCGGTGATTCATGCTCATTCCACACGGCGTGTGGTTGCCTCTGTGGCCCTGTGCAGGGGGGTCACGGTGGGTGACGTCTGCCAGGCTGCCTCCTGGGCCTCTGTGTCCATTTTTGTGCGTTCATATCTGTTGGATATGTGCACAGACTCTGTGACCATGTCAGTTTTTAGCGTGAACAGGGGTTCGGTCGCCTAAGAGTTTCGGTCCTCTGGCCTGTCTCTGCATCCCTGGGGGGGCCGTGGTCCAGGGCTTTCCCCGCCTGTCGCTCGGCTGTGCCGCGGCTGGCGTGTGTGCGTCGCTGTGGCGATGCTTGTTCACGTCGCGGGCTGTGCTTGGCACATGGCTGCCCACCTCGTTCTTCAGGAGTTCTACGATCGTTCTGGACGTACGGTTTTTCACTTCCGTCCTACGCACCAATCCTGTCAGCAGGCCAGCTGGGAGTACATTCATCCCTACGGCCTTCGCCTTTGGTGAGTACCCCATAGCGAAGCCCGTAGGCGGGCTAAGCACTTCTGACGTGGAATTAGTAGTTACTGGACGTAACACCAGTTCTACGAATAAGTGCGTGCCCGCCTACCTGCTGGCTCAGCTGTCTGCTTCCTTACTTTTCATCAGAAGAAGGATTTGCAGAAGGCCCCTTGAGGTTATATACCCTCGGCGGGGGGCGTGGCGCTGCCCCATCGCGTGTAGGGGATTGGTGCATCAAGCTTCCTCTTTGTATCAGTGATTGGTCGTGATTGGTCGAGGGTGAGGTCCCCATAGTGAAGCCCGTAGGCGGGCTAAGCACTTATTCGTAGAACTGGAGTTTCGTCCAGTAACTACTAATTATAGAGCTATTGAGTCACTATAAAGGAGATGTAGAGTCACTATAGAGATATAGAGTCACTGCAGAGGAGGTATAGAGTCACTTTAGAGATATAGAGTCATTATAGAGCTATAGAGTCATTATAGAGCTATAGAGTGACTATAGAGATATAGAGTCACTAAAGAGATATAGAGTCGCTATAGAGGAGACAGGCCTGTCATGTCCAGTGAATGAGACGTCAAAGAAACAAAAGCCTGAGACTTTTTCTGCCGTCTGTGTCTGTGATTGAAGAGTTGCCTCTTCCTCCAGAGGGCGCTGCTGCCTCGCTCACAGCCTCGTGCACTGACGTCAGGTGGGGTAGATCCTGTCATTGTGTTTTCTTGGAGGAAGAACTACTTTTTTGTCAGGGGTGACTGGTGTGTGCATGTTGAAACACACACACACACACACACACACACACACACACACACACACACACACACACACACACTGAACTGGGAGGAGACAGCAGAGCAAAAGTGGAGAATAGCTCCTCTATGAACAGCTGTCTCACACACTCAACTTTCTAACACACACTGTCGCACACATAAGCACGCTCACACACACTGACTGACTGACTCACTCTCTCTCACTCACACACACACACACACACACACACACACACACACACACACACACACACACACACACACACACACACACACACACACACACTGTGGCTCCGTGCAGCAGGGAGGGCCCAGCAGCGCCTCTCGTACAGAATAGCTCCTCTATGAACGCCCCTGGTCTGTGAATCACATTTTCCACCTCCGACTCAAGAAGTTCACACTCCGGAGGGAGAGAAGAACCGGAGAAAAACCGGGACTGAGGGCAGAACCGGAGAAACCCCGGACTGAGGGCAGAACCGGAGGAAGACCCGGACTGAGAGGAGAGTCTCACCTCCAGCGGGAAAACTTTGCTCTTGTCCTCTGAGGACGCTCCACCGGAGACCATGAGGGTTCGGGGATTTACCGAGAGTTCCGTTCCTTTGTCACCGGAGCTGCCTGGATGGAGGCAGCCCAGATAGACTGCTGGTCTCTGGACCCGGGCCCGGTCCCGGACCCGGTCCTGCTCTGACATGGACCTCCAGGTGGTCGTCTGGCTCTTCTACTGCCTGCTGCTGCCCGCCGCGCTGCTCTCAGGTAAAGCGGGACGCGCTGGGGAGTGAGGCGGGACTCGGTGCGTCTCTACCGGACTGTGAGCCGCGTGAGTCCCGCTGGGGAGGGGGGGGGGGGGGGGGAAGACCGAACCGAACCGAACAGAACCGAACCAGGGCTCAGAACCGTGATGGACCGCCAGACTTAGACCAGTCCAGTCAGAATAGGGTGTTTGTCTTGAATCCAGTCAGATTATTTATAAGCTTTTCCCTCTGCGTTTTGAGATCAATGTATTTAAAAAAGAAGTTGAAGGTTTTGTGTCTGACTTTGAAAAAGGGTCAGAAAGGCAATATTCTGACTTGAATCTGAGAATTCAGACTTTTACCAGGAAAAAGTCACATTTCAGAGTGATTCCTAACTTTAATGTAAGTAATGTAAAACTGTGAGACAAACCAAACACGCCCAGTGTGACACTATAACCTCTCTCACTGTTCTCCTGATGTGGCAGCTCTGAATCCAGGCTGTTTCCTCAGTCTGACTGTGAAAATGAGTGTTCCTGTTTGTGTGTGTTCATGAGCGGAGCTGGTCCAGGTAAACCTGAGGTTCACCTGAAGCCACTCTGCCATCCTGAGGGTTTCTTCCTCTGCCTCCCTTCACCCCGCCTGATTCAGAGAAGGTTCAGATCTCGGTAGTGAAAGTTGGGCCGAGGCAGTGAAATCAGGTTCTAAATTCCCAAACAGGAGTAAAAATAGCTCTGTGTGAAATTCAACAGCCGGCTGGAAAACTGTGAAGCTGGGCTTTCAGAGTGTCGGTGAAGGACGGGGATCCCGAAACGTCAGATTCTCTCTGGATTAGAGAGACTTCACACACTGAAATACCTGGAAGAGCTTCTCATCTGGCTGAGGATTCAACCTGTAAATCATCCATCCATCCATCCATCCATCCATCCATCCATCCATCCATCCATCCATCCCTCCTCCCTCCCTCCCTCCATCCTCTGGATTGGAAACAGGATTTTCCTTTGTTTGTGTTTCTCTCACAGCACATTGAACTCTGTTGGATGGAAGTTTCTTTGCATGTGAATTGAAAATAACTACAGTTTCCGTGGCAGTATGAGAGCAAAGTTTTTCTCACCATGAAAAGCTTTTTTTATTCTTCAGTTTCATAAACAACATGTATTCTGTCAGCTGAACAGCGGCCATCAGCAGCGGAGGCCTGGGCTGACTGAGGGAGCTGAGGGGGGTTTCAGGGTTCCTCTGCCTCAAAGACCAAACATGTCGGCATTCTGACTGTCAGAGCCGCACAGCGCCACACAGACCGAGCACCACAGGACAGGAGAAGCACATGGAGTTTGGGTGAAGAGTTTTAAAGAGATAAGTGACAGGTGAACCGCGGTGTCGAGCTGAACGGTTTTCCCAAAAGATCTTAGAGTTTTAAAAATGTTGTTTCTGTTTGAAGAAATGAGCCAAAGCACAAAGCAATGGAGAAACACCAGAATGGACCATTCAGAGTTTCTGAAGAGGCTGACATCGTCATAGTGTGGGGTTGCCATGGCGGCGGTGTCATCATGCTGACAGCAGACTGTACGATGACGACAGCCTCGCTGTTCTTGCTGAGCTGTTGTTTGGCTGTTGCCACATGTGGCGGTTCCCGGGCAGGAATAGGAACGAGGAACTGCACTTCTCTTTTCATTTCCAGTGAAAAGAGAAGCTGAGCGTTGCTGGCAGTGCCGACGCCACTTCATGTTTCATCTGGGAGGACTTCACTGTGAGACAGGAACAACAACATAAACAAAACAAATCAAACCATCCTGAGGGCTGGGACCAGCAGGGCCAGGAGGACCAGGAGGACCAGGAGGACCAGGAGGACCAGGAGGACCAGGAGACCAGGAGGACCAGGAGACCAGCAGGACCAGGAGACCAGGAGGACCAGGAGACCAGGAGGACCAGGAGGACCAGGAGACCAGGAGGACCAGGAGGACCAGGAGACCAGGAGGACCAGGAGGACCAGGAGACCAGCAGGACCAGGAGGACCAGGAGGATCAGGAGACCAGGAGGACCAGGAGGACCAGGAGACCAGCAGGACCAGGAGGACCAGCCAGCAGGACCAGGAGGACCAGGAAGACCAGCAGGACCAGGAGGACCAGGAAGACCAGCAGGACCAGGAGGACCAGGAGGACCAGGAAGACCAGCAGGACCAGGAGGACCAGCAGGACCAGGAGAATCAGGAGACCAGGAGATCAGCAGGATCAGGAGGACCAGGAGGACCAGCAGGACCAGGGTCCAGGATGGCTCCAGGGATGAGAACCGTGTAAAGCCATGCTGTGTTCTCAGTGACCCGCGGTCCCAACATGTTCCTCCTCGGCCGTCCAGCCAGAACGCCAGCATCAAAGTGAAGATATTTTAAAGTCTGGGGAAGAACAGAAGCAGTACAGCTTTTAAAAAGTGTTCCTGAAACAGGAACAATCAGTGTGTGTCCGTCCCACTGTCCTCTGGAGGGAGGACGGCTCACTGACACACTGGAAGGTCTGAGTTATGCCAACAGAACGCTGTCAGTCACACACACACACACACACACACACACACACACACACACACACACACACACACACACACACGCCTCGACATCTATCGTCCTTTCAGTGTGTCTCATTGTGTGTGTGTGTGTGTGTGTGTCACCTGAAGGGTGTTGCTGTGTTTTGGCGGTGGGAGAGGATGTTAGGAGCTGGAGTGTGTGCACGGTGTGACGAGTCAGAGCAGAAACCCAGACTGACGCTGACTCACCTGAGAAGAAGCTTCTCCGGAAAAAATCCTCTCAGCTTCAACTTTCAGCTTTCAGACACACTTCATGGTTTCCAGTTTCCAGAGGGGCGTGGCCCTGGGCTGTGACTGCAGGTAGAGGGCGTGGCCCTGGGCTGTGACTGCAGGTAGAGGGGCGTGGCCCTGGGCTGTGACTGCAGGTAGAGGGTTGGGCCCTGGGCTGTGACTGCAGGTTTTCGGTGCACGTAGAGCTGGAGTAAACAGGTCCCCTCCTCCACTCTGTGCTCATATCTCTACAGTTGCATTTTAATTTGCACTCTTCAGGTTTTATGACTGGACGCGGTTTAACGTGCAGGTTTATTTTCTTTCTGTTTCCTCCTGGTGTTTGCTCCCTTCAGTGTGAGTTTATCTCTGAAATGAGAAATTCCTCCACTGTGAGATAAAGAAAGGCTTGTCTGATCTGATCTGATCTTATCTTATCTTGAGACCGTAAAAGCTTCAAGCGTCGGAGAGCCGGCGCTGCGCCCTGCTTCCAGGAACGGATCCTGTTCAGCATCGGTACGTCAAACAGCCAGAGCTCCCGGAGACTGAGGGTGGAATTCATGGAGAAGCACATTTCAAGAGGAAAGAAGAGGATTCTGCAGCTCCGTCGACCTGTTCTCAACACACACACACACACACACACACACACACACCCATTCCTCTCACACTCCCCACGTCTGCTTCCAGGACGTAGCGTCCCTCGCGGTGCGGCCTCGGCCGGGTTCTGCAGGGCGGAGAGGTTTTATGGCCGGGTCGACCTTTGATGTGGACGACGGGAGCAGCGGTGTTTGCCAGACGGGGCGGAGCCGTTTGATCTCTGCAGGTTCTGGGTGGAGCGGGACGATGAGCCGAGGCCGGCTCCCGGCGGCGTCGGTGTGGACGTCGGTGTCGGCCTCAGTGCTCCTGTCGGGGAGGAGAGGTGGACGGATGAGAGACGAGATGAGTCCAGGACTCCAGAGAGGATCAGATCAGATCAACCACACTGTGGCCCCAGCGAGAGCAGGGCTGACCTCTGAGAGCTGCCGCAGCACTCAGACCAGAGGAACCTCTCAGCTGCTGTGTTTACAGCGGCTCCTGCCTGCTTCCTGGTAAAGGGCGCATCAGAAAGCCGGCGTGGCGATGGCCTTCCAGAGTCCTGATCAGTGAGAGGAGAACTGACCGAACAGTGGAGTCCTGGTCCTGCAGACTCCGGCTGTCTTCAGGGAACTGCAGACCGCCGTGGAGGGTCTCTGTTAGAACCTGAAGTTCCTCCGGGGGGGATTGTCAACACCAAGCCCCCGCTCAGCCCCATGATGCCTCCTCCTCTGCAGGACTGAGGTTCAGTCGGACACTGAAGCATCAAGCAGCTGCTGGACTCCTTCACATGTGAACACATATGGTTCCAACTGCCGGTACCAGAGAACCGGTACCGGGACTCAACGCCACCAATATTCACTACTTTTATGTTTTTGTGGTAATAAATTTTCATTTGGTTCTGGCTTCAGACGAGTTTGCTGTCAGATGCTAGCGTGCTAACAGATGCTAGCATGGTAAGGGGTGCTAGCATGCTAATGGTGCCGAATGCAGGAGTTGTAGCCGTAGATCTGAAACTGTGAAATTTTTTATTTTATTTTATTTTAACCTTTATTTCTACAGGTTATGCCATTGAGACCCAGGGTCTCATTTGCAAGAGAGACCTGTGCAGCAGCAAATAAAACAATCGTGCACTCTGGAGAGAAACGGTGTGCTTCGCCAGGCGCCTCCTGCGGTTAGAAGCACTTTTCAAAGACTGCAGTGAGCGTGATCTGCGTCGCTCTGCGAGACGTGGAGCCATGCCACGCTCCGTCAGCCATGCTGGACTTCTTGACTGAACCCACAATGCTGTGTTCAAGTACGCCTCGGGAAATTCCTCATTCTTCCGCTCCCTCACAGTGGATGCCTTCAGGTGCCAAAACACGGTACCGTCCGATTGTACGTGGATCGGTACTCGTAGTACCGGCGGAATTCGGTCCCCGTCCTGACGCTGGACCAGCCTCGGCTGTGCAGTGAGCTGCTTCCTCTGCCTCGGACTCTCAGAAACAGACGTGAACCCGGTCCGCTCAGACCTGGATCGCCTCCAGCGGATGGTCCGCTGTGGAGCGGGGAACGCCTGAAGTCCTGCGGACCAGCTCCGACATGCAGCCATGTTTGATGCAGCGAGTGTGTGAGGGCTGCTCAGTGAGTCACTCTGCGGTTCAGTGAGAAATACTGCGGGTGTGTGAGAGGACTCTGGACGGAGGATGGACGGTGTGTTCTCCGAGGTCGCCTGAGGCAGAGCCTTCGACTCCACGGCGCTCCGCCACATTCTGCAGCGGCGTGAAGTCATGGAACCTCTGAGACGTTCTGGAGCGGCCACACGTGTGAGGCAGGACGAACGTCTCTCAGCGGCAGATGCGAACATCTGCTCGGCATCAACGTCCCGCTCCGCAACATTTCAGAGAATCCGTCCAGAGTCTGTCTCACAGGCCAGACGCTTCCCCTCTGCTTCAGAGTCTTGACTGTCCCACTTGGCAGCGCTCGCCGCGCCACTTCTCTGGCGTCTCGCTCCGGTTCCCCGTTTCCCCCTGAAGCCGTGGCGTGGAAACTGAGAGCTCCTGCCAGCCGCGGACGTTTGGAGGCGGTGAGCTTTAGAGGTTCAGTGGCGTCTGGTCCAGGAGCCGGTGTGTGTGCTGGTGTGTGTTAGTCAGCTCCTCTCCAGACGGCAGAGCCGACCGCTCCAGACCTGTCCAGACCTGTCCAGACCTGCTCCGTGGATCAGCTCCTGGGTTTCATTGAGATCAGAGATGTGGTGAAATCTCTGCGGCTCAGTGTGTCCGGAGACGAAGTGAAGTCGGGGACAGTTCCTGCCGTCTCCGTCCTGCCCGGGAGGCTCTGAGTCCCTGTGCTGGCTGCAGGACGTCCTGCGTCTTCGTTCTCTCAGCAGTACCGACATGCAGCCGAGCCGACTCCAGCAGGTTCTCTCTGTCAGCAGCTTCATGACGAATCACACAAACATTCGCTGGTCGGCTCCACTCCGGATCCAGATCCAGAATGACTTTCACAGCTGTGGCCTAGAAACTGTTCCCGAAGCCTGGAACCCCCTGGCTCCGGTTACTGCATGAGAACTATCTGTGAGGAAGACCTGGACCTGCAGACGGTTCCTCTGTAGACCAGCAGACGGTTCCTCTGTAGACCAGCAGACGGTTCCTCTGTAGACCAGCAGACGGTTCCTCTGTAGACCAGCAGACGGCTCCTCTGTAGACCTGCAGACGGTTCCTCTGTAGACCAGCAGACGGCTCCTCTGTAGACCTGCAGACGGCTCCTCTGTAGACCAGCAGACGGCTCCTCTGTAGACCAGCAGACGGTTCCTCTGTAGACCAGCAGACGGCTCCTCTGTAGACCTGCAGACGGTTCCTCTGTAGACCAGCAGACGGCTCCTCTGTAGACCAGCAGACGGTTCCTCTGTAGACCTGCAGACGGCTCCTCTGTAGACCAGCAGACGGTTCCTCTGTAGACCAGCAGACGGCTCCTCTGTAGACCAGCAGACGGTTCCTCTGTAGACCAGCAGACGGCTCCTCTGTAGACCTGCAGACGGCTCCTCTGTAGACCAGCAGACGGCTCCTCTGTAGACCAGCAGACGGTTCCTCTGTAGACCAGCAGACGGCTCCTCTGTAGACCTGCAGACGGTTCCTCTGTAGACCAGCAGACGGCTCCTCTGTAGACCAGCAGACGGTTCCTCTGTAGACCTGCAGACGGCTCCTCTGTAGACCAGCAGACGGTTCCTCTGTAGACCAGCAGACGGCTCCTCTGTAGACCAGCAGACGGTTCCTCTGTAGACCAGCAGACGGCTCCTCTGTAGACCAGCAGACGGTTCCTCTGTAGACCTGCAGACGGTTCCTCTGTAGACCAGCAGACGGCTCCTCTGTAGACCAGCAGACGGTTCCTCTGTAGACCTGCAGACGGTTCCTCTGTAGACCAGCAGACGGTTCCTCTGTAGACCTGCAGACGGCTCCTCTGTAGACCAGCAGACGGCTCCTCTGTAGACCAGCAGACGGTTCCTCTGTAGACCTGCTGAACCGGTCCCTCTGGTCCTCTGGACTCTTCAGCTGTCAGGGTTTCGTGGTTCTATCAACACACACTCAGACTCATTATTGACTTTGGAACATAGAAACTATTTCTGACACCAGAGCAGCGGATCTGCCTCTTAGTGGATCCTCCTCTTAGTGGATCCTCCTCTCAGTGTTCATTGGATCCTTCTCTCAGTGGATCATCCTCTCCTCTCACTTGATCCTTTTATTGGATCTTCCTCTCAGTGGATCTCCCCTCAGTGGATCTTACTTTCGGTGTTCAGTGGATCCTCCTGTTGTCTAAGTATATCTCCTCTCAGTGGATCCTCCTCTGGGAGTCTTTCCTGTCTCTCAGTGACTCCGGGGTGTCTGCTGGTTCTCATGGAAACTCGGGACTGACTGTAACTCCAGCTACTCAGAAATTATATTCAACACACTGTGTAATTACACTGTGTGTGTGTGTGTGTGTGTGTGTAAATTATAGGTGTGTGTGTGGCTCTTTTTTCCATGAAAACAGGAAAGCGGGTCCCCTCCCAGCTGGCAGATCCCAGCTGGATCACCTTGATCTCAGGCCTGCAGCTTTTCCCCCCAGCTGAGCCGCGGAACCCGCCGAACACCGGGACCGTCTGATGGGAGTTCTGGGATCCGGCGGGCGGTGTGAGTGTGTCCGGGCGGTGTGAGTGTGTCCGGGCGGTGTGAGCGTGGGGCCGGGCGGTGTGAGCGTGTCCGGGCGGTGTGAGCGTGTCCGGGCGGTGTGAGCGTGTCCGGGCGGTGTGAGCGTGTCCGGGCGCCGCGCTGCAGATCCTCATCTTTTCAGGACCGGGACGGCAGGACCGTCGACTCCAGGCTCCTCTCAGCAGGTCCTGCTTTCATCTGGAAGATCTGCGGTCATAAAGCTGTGTGTGTGTGTGTGTGTGTGTGTGTGTGTGTGTGTGTGTGTGTGTGTGTGTGTGTGTGTGTGTGTGAGAAGCAGCACTAAACCTGCTGCAGTGAGGGAAATGTGAAAACCATAAAGACTCCAGCGTCTCATAAGGACGAAGTCAGAAAGTCACAGCGAAGGAAAAAATGTCTAAAATAATCAAACTCTTCAAACTGCTGCTGAGAAAATGGAAAAACAGTCTCAAGAGAGAACGAGAGAAAGAGCACTGTTACTGAGAAGAATAAACACACGGCGTGTGTGTGTGTGTGTGTGTGCATGCTCTGAGGTTCAGTATCAACATGACGGCTTGAGTTTCCTCAGTTTGTCATTGATCATTTATTCTTCCGACTGTTGAACACCTTCAGTCGTCACTGTTCAGCTTTCAGTCTCTGATTCCAGTTTGACTCCAGTTTTCTGAGCAGATCGGCTCTGACCCCTCTTCTGTCGCTCCAGCTGTGGATTGAAATGCCGTTCTCTATTAGTGAACAGTGACCTTTCACCTTGGGGTTGTGGAAGCTGTGTATTGGAGAAAGTGTCGGTTTGACCTTTGAACTGTGGGATGTGTTATCCTCTATGAGCACCAGCTGCTCCTCACGGTGTGTTAACGGAGGAGAAGGCCTGGAGGTCCTGATCTCATCTCTGGAGCTGTCACCCTGCAGAGACAGACCCCGGAGCTGTCCTCGGCAGAGACAGACCCCGGAGCTGTCCTCGGCAGAGCCAGGCCCCGGAGCTGTCCTCGGCAGAGACAGACCCCGGAGCTGTCCTCGGCAGAGACAGACCCCGGAGCTGTCCTCGGCAGAGACAGACCCCGGAGCTGTCCTCGGCAGAGACAGGCCCCGGAGCTGTCCTCGGCAGAGACAGGCCCCGGAGCTGTCCTCGGCAGAGACAGGCCCTCTCTGTCAGTGTGGCTCATTTTCCATAAAGTGGTTGGATCTTCAGTGTTTTTATGAACAGAGATCAGACCGGCTGCTCCTCGGGCCCTGGTTCTGCTCGTCCGTCCTCTGTCCTGTCTCTGACTCTAAGTATTCCGATGGGATTCGTTTTCACAGCTGCCCGGGTTGACGGTTCTATTCCACTGCGTAGAAATCCTGTTTGCGGCATGTGGCTCGGGAGCGTTCAGCGTTCCTCATGTCTGACCGCCGCTTTGGAAATATTCTGAGCTGAACCCGAGCCCGTTCCTGACCTCCTGACCTCCTGACCCCTCGCACACTCCCATCAACCCCTCACTCAGATGTCTCAACAGCTACGAGACGGATGGCCGTGGCATTTTTCTTTCCCTCGCTCCAAGAAACAAATATGTGCTGACTGCCTCCTCACCAGTCTCACATGACAGCACACCCCGATCCAAGAGGATCAGAGAGTGTGTGTGTGAGTGTGAGTGTGAGTGTGAGTGTGAGTGTGAGTGTGAGTGTGAGTGTGAGTGTGTGTGTGTGTGTGTGTGTGTGTGGTCAGTTAGGTGCTGTGCTGTGGTTATTACAGTGTTATCGTGTGTGTGCACAGACTTCAGTTTGGGTGTGAGCTGGTCAGCAGGGTGGAGCTGGAAACTGAAATGAACTGCTGTGGCGCACACACACACACACACGCTCAGTCTTGTATTTCTATCCTTGTGGGGACCGTCCATTGACTCCCATTCATGTCTAGCCCCTAACCCTGACCCTTACCCTAACCCTAACCCACACCACAACAAAGCCTAACCCTAAAGAAATGTTTTTGCACTTTTACTTTTTTCAGTAACAACAAAATGGTCAAGAAAACACTGTTTCTCCTACTTAGGACCGGAAAAAGGTCCCCACAAGGCACGTCGTTCCACGTTTTGCTATCCTTGTGGGGACATTTGGCCCCGACAAGGATAGAAATACAAGAACGCACACACACACACACACACACACACACACACACACACACACACACACACACACACACTCGCACACTGAGCATGACCGTCAGATGACAACATGAGTCATGCTGAGCGGAGGAAACGTTTCCTCTCGTGAACCGAGGTTTCCTTTATATATGTAAAGTTTCTCCTTCAGAGGGAAAACAACAGGACGCTCTGCAAAAGAGACTCACTTCCTTCCTTTTTGCTTCAATTGAGGCTCAAACTTTTCTAAAGATGCACTGTATTCCAGTTGAGTGAAGTGGTGGACTTCATCTGCTGAAGGGGAAAATTCCAGGAAGTCCAGGAACCACACGACCTCCAGATGATGATAACATAGATTCATTCAGCACTGATAGACAATGTTCTCCTAAATGAACCTGGAGAACAGACAGAACACCGCTCCAGTCCCGGAAGTGAACCGTCAGAAGCAATCAAGAGCAAACAGACTCAAACAAACTGTGACGATCAGATCAGCAGAAGAAAACACGAGGAGCTGGAGGATCAGAGACCTCATGGTTGAGAGGATGACTCGTGTCCGTCTCTTCCCTCCTGTAAACTGCAGAGCTAGCCTGATGCCAGCTTCGGTTCTGGGTGCTAATCATTATCCCAACACGCTTTTAACAAGAGGAAATTAGACCAATCTCCTTCATTCCACTTCTAAACGCTGGCAGACGGTTTTAATTCCTCCACGCCTGCGACACCTCGTAAAGCCTCCGACGTCTGAGGAGCTGTTCTCTCCTGTGCCGGAGGAAAACACCGAGGTTCCTCCAGAAGCTGCTCTGCTGGGGCTTCGGCCCGCTGGGCTGTAAAGTACTGCCGCAGCAACTCAAACCGCAGCAGCAAACTCTCAAAGTTCACATTTTAAAGTCCAGACGGAGCCGTGTGTGAGGAAAGACGAAGGGCGGATGTTTGTGGCCATGCTGGGAGGCAGAGCGACTTCAAATACAGAACAGGAGGTTTGATCTGGCAGCCAGACGATGGTATGCAGGGAAACCGAAAGCTTTTGATAAGTGTTTGTTACCACTGAACAGCTGATGTGTACAGTGAACAGCAGTGAAAAGCTGATATTGACAACTGATGTTTACAGTGAACAGTGGATGTTTACAGTAAACAGCTGATGTTTACGGTAAACAACTGATTCTTACAGTCAACAGCTGATATTTCCTGTGAACAGCTGATGTTTACGGTGAACAGCTGATGTTTACAGTAAACATCTGATGTTCACAGTGAACAGCGGATATTTATGGTGAACAGCTGATGTTTACCATAAACAGCTGATGTTTACGGTAAACAGCTGATGTTTACAGTGGACATCTGATGTTTACAGTGAACAGCGGATGTTTACGGTGAACAGCTGATGTTTACGGTAAACAGCTGATGTTTACGGTAAACAGCTGATGTTTACAGTGAACAGCGGATATTTATGGTGAACAGCTGATATTTACCATAAACAGCCGATGCTTAAGGTGAACAGCTGATATTTCCAGTGAACAGCTGATGTTTACAGTGAACAGCTGATGTTTACAGTGAACATCTGATGTTTACGGTGAACAGCTGATAGAGAAGCCAGAGGATTTTCTCAACCTTGAAATACATGGATAAATAGGCAACATCCATCCTGACTGGAGGCTTTTTACTGGAATAGACTCATTTCAGAAACCGACTCCCAGTGTTTGCAGTGTCCAGTCAGATCCAGCCGCTGTGACCGGTGTCCCTGACTTCTGACAGACGTTAAAGTGTGTGAGGACGTCATACTGAAGTCTTGCTGTCTGTCTCCGCAGCTTGTCTTTTCCGCTTCAACGTCCTGTCGTTGGTGTACTTCCTGTTCCTGCTGCTGCTGCCATGGTTCCTCTGCCCCAACAAACACACCATCAGAGGTAAGACGACTGCTGCTCGGCACAGATTCACGAAGCTCCGCCCTTCATGAAGGAGGAAACACACTTATTCAAACAGTTTATTACACATTTACCTCATTCACCTCAAAACTTCATCTGTTAGGGAGCTGAAGAAAAACTGGAGGAGAAACCTTTCACACAAGTGTGTGTTTGGGACGATACAACCAGCCCCACACACACACACACACACACACACACACACACACACACACACACACACACACACATGCTGGCCTGGACCTTCTTGCAGGCTGGTTTTGGTCCGGGAGCTGTTTGTTTGACATCACTGGTGGGAACAAGGACCAGGGATCAGTGAACAGGGACCAGGAAACAAGGACCAGGGAACAGAGGCCAGGGTCCAGGGACCCAGGGTCAGGGACTAGGAGGAGGAGGATTCCTTCCACATGATCAGCGGGTCTGATCTCAGTTGAATACGATGATGAGACCCTGTACTCAGACTCTCCTCTGTGTGTCTTGACAGAGGAAGGCTGGTCTCCTCTCAGGGTGCCAGACTTCCTGGTTTCACTCAGTCTGAACTCAGATTTAAACTTCATGTTGGTTTTATCACCAGCAGGTGTTTGTGGCTGCATTGAGCTCTTCAGTCCTGGACCTGATCTCTGCTGAATCATCCTAATCATGACTGGGCCAAGAGATGTTCCCTAGATGTTCTCTATGCTCTAGTCCAGGGGTCGGCAATTAGATTTGGCAGCGGGCCACTTTTTTTTTTTGCGCACGTGAATCGTGGGCCGTGCATCCATCCACGGACCGGAGAGCGCGCGGGGGGGGGGGGGTGATCGCCGGTAGCAGCAGCATACATACATATAATGCGTGCGTACGTACGTGCATTCATGCACGCGCGTGTTGGAACCCTCTCGCAGGCTGGATTGGATGGTTCAGTGGGCCGGATACGGCCCGCGGGCCGCCTTTTGGGGAACCCTGCTCTAGTCTGAACTTTTGATTTTTTAATATTTTGCATTTTATTGCATGATACAAGTATCTGATACATCAGAAAAGCTAAAAAGCTCAATGCTGGTCTCATCAGATCTCTTGAATGTTGAAATGGTCACAGTGTGCTGATCTGTTGTTCACCATGTGGTTCTGGAGCAGCTGAATCCTGAAGTGGCAGCTCTCTGCTGAGACGGGTGCAGGTTCCCAGCCTGGTCTCTGGTTGCTGGTTTTGTCTCCTGGCGACGGTTCGGTGCTCTGGTAACTCTGTTTTCTTTGTCTTCCAGGTCACACGGGCCGGTTCATCAAAGCAGTGCTGGGCACCAGTCTGTTATTTATCGTGGCTCAAATCTGCTTCCAGACGACACTGTACACGTATCCGCCTCTCAGCATCGCCATCGGGGACAACTGCTCGCAATGGGACACCATCAGCAGACACATCGGACTGTCCAGGTGGGTCAGGTCGCCCCGGCTGTTTTCGCTGTGGCCCAGTTTCCACCTGGAGCGTCTCGGGTCTCAGGAGCACAGGGTTGGAGGTTGGATGGTCTTTAAATCACCGCTGTGGCCGAGTGGAGGTACCACCGCTGCTTGCACACTTTTCCAATGGCGATGGCGAAGAGCGTGGACGTCCGGGCCCGGGGGTCTGCCGAGGCACGCCGCCTTCCAGCGGCCTGGCAGAGGATGCAGCTCGGTGCCAGCCGGAGGACTCAGACCACAACCGGACCCCTGAGGAGACAGTCACCAAGACCATGAGGGAGGGCGGCTCCAGCTGGAGCTGGCACAGTGCCAAACGGAGATCACACATGTGAAGAGGCAGCAGCAGCCAGGCGGGGAGGGCCGCACTTCCTGCCCGTTTTTTGATGAGTCGGATGCTTTGCTGTGTGCCCGGCCATCGTTTTGTTGGACGGAGGCTCCTACCACAAAGCAATGCCCAGCACCACAGCAGTAGACCACAACACCAGAGACACGGCTCATCCTCCTGTCTGGAACCATGCTGAGGGTTCAGGTCAGCCGGAGGAGAGCCATCCACTGCTCCACAGCACGGTGGGAAACCCCACCTCTCCTCAAAGCCGTCCACCATCTCCTGCAGTTTCTCCCCCCGGGGCAGAGGGATCAGCGGCCTTGCAGCCTCCCAAACGGAACGTACGGCGGTCTTACCGACCCCAAACCACCCAGACAGGGTCCTGAAGGCGGGGCCAGTTGCTCAGGACCAAACGGGAGCTGCAGCCCTCTGCTCTAGCCAGATGTTTTGGAGTGAATGGGTTTGATTTCTGACCAGAATCAGGTGAAGTTCACCGCAGAGGAAGTCAGAAGGGGTCATCACATACAGAAAGGTGAACGCCACAGGTCACCTGTGAAGGTCAGAGTACCTCTGTGCCCCCCCGAGCTGAGGTGGAGGGTGACCCCAGGTCAGTCTTCAGGGCCTGGGGTTTCCCAGAGGCAGCAGTCCTGCGTCTGCTGCAGCTGACTTCAGCCTGATGTCTGGAACATCTGGAACAGTCCAGAGTAAGTCTAGGAACATCGCCATAGCTCCGAACCGACCGAGACGAAAACAAAACAACCGACTGACGTCACAACTGCACGCCATGCCCTTTGACCTTTTAGTGGACGTGAAGACGTTACTACATTCTGATCTGAGTCCAGCACGCACGTCACAAACTCCAAACTCCCTCTGACTCCATCATGTGTTAAGGTAACCTGTGTGTGTGTGTGTGTGTGTGTGTGTGTGTGTGTGTGTGTGTGTGTGTGTGTGTGTGTGCGTCCCTCAGGCTCCCCCTGGACGACCCCTGGACGGTGACTCGTCTCGTCTGTCCGGACCTGGGAGTGTGTCTGGTGTCCTTGGTGACGGTGTTGCTGTGCGGCAGGTTGCTGAGGAACAGAGCGATGGTGGCTGCAGCCAACATCACATCGGTGAGTGGGGGGCGGGGCCTGGACCCCCAGGGGTCTGTGGGGCTGAGGTGAGGCAGTGACGAAGGAGGGTCAAATAGGAGCGAGCGTGAGCTCAAGACCTTGCAATGGTTGTCATGACAGCTGTCAGTGTGTGTGTGTGTGTGTGTGTGTGTGTGTGTGTGTGTGTGTGTGGTAAAGACTCATGTCACCCATCTGTCTGCTGTTCCCTGACCTCCACTGGGGTCTCCGGCGTGCTGCAGTGTTGGTGACCTTCACATTAACCATCGGAATCAGACAGTGGGCCGTCCTGCTCTGAGGCCACGGCGTCACTGGGCTGCTCTTCACTCTGTTAAAACACACTGCTTGGTCCTGGAGTGTGTGTCCAGTGTGTGTTGACGTGATGAGGCAGTAAAGATCCTCCTCTGCTGGATCATCTCCAGTGGAGCAGCACCGGGCCTCCAGGCTCAGGCTGGATCCTGTACACAGGCATTTCAGTGGGGGAGGCGCTCGGTGGGGGGGGGGGGTCATGTGATATTCTGGTCTCCGTGATGAGAAACGTTAGATCTCCGCCACCTGTTGCCGCCTGTCGTGTCGTTTCGTGAGAGCCTCGCCGGGCCACTCCGTTCACACAGATTTAACCTGCGCTGTGTCAGCACTTCAGCAGTCGGACGCCGTTCTCTTTTATTCCAACTCTAATTGAGTAATGAAACCCGATGACAGACGCAGTAAAAGTTTTAGGAGGGTAAAAACTGTGAACAGGCCTGTAAAGCTCATGGAGGAGCAGGCTGGACTGGTGGAGCTCGTCACCAGGACGAGCCCGGATGTTTGAGACCCTGAAAGAAGCCAAGAGATCAGATTTGTCATGAAGAAAAAAGATGTTTCAAAAACACACGCCTGACCGCCTGTCTGTGTGTTGTTGTATTGAGCTTTAGTGCAGTCACCGATAACAGGGTCAATAAACCACTGTGGAGGCCTGAATGTCTTCATTGAGGGTTAGAATCCTGCAGACCCCCACTCCATCCTACCTGGATGCCCCTTTACTTCTACTGATCCCTCCAACCGTCCCACATACACATCTTACTGTTATTACCATGTTTTATACTTACAGGTGTTAATGTTTAACATTATTGTTCTCTTGCTCCTCTTTTATGACTGTCCACGTCAGCATTTCCCAACAGTAGCATTGTGTCTACCTTACTGTCCACCTGTCATCTAACCTACTTATCCACAAACCTACTGGCTGATTGTCTGCTGATTTATATACTGTATGGACTTACATATATATCCTAATGTACATATGAACCCACCGAATAAATCAGGTACCTACCGACTTACCTAACCACCTACCTATGATTGACCTACATAAATGAAAAACATACCAACTGACTGGCTGATCTAACTACCTAGCAATCAACCTTCTTACCAATCTATGTACCTGCCTACTTACCTATCTTCCTATCTACTTCCCCACCTACCAATCAACCTTCCGACCTATATCAACCTACACACCCACCTACCTACCAATCAACTCACCTACCTACCGACTAATCAACCTACCTACCTACCTATTGACTTACCTACCTTTATCTATCTACCCACCTACCTACCAATCAACCTACCTACCTAGTACCTACATATATCTACTTACCCAGCTATCTACCTCCCTACCTGAAGCTACCTAAACACCTATCTACCTACCTACATCTATCTGCCCACCTACCTACCTCCCCGGTTCTCCTCCGAGTGCAGGCTGCAGGGTTTTTTCTCAGTCCTCTGCCTGCTTCAATAAAGTGCATTCCTTCGCTGCAGTCCAAACACTACACCAGGGAGTTCGGGCCATGTAAAACTTTCCATACCATTAAGCACACGGTAAACAAGCACAGCATTAGGACCACCCGGTGAGGACTGTCTGTACGCTCCCATGTGGCTCCAGAGACGCCCGGTTTGGAGGAGTTTTGGAAGCGTTTTGCTCTGTGGCGTTCAGATCCTTTAAGCTCTGTTAATAGTGAGGTTGGTTCCACTTGGATCGGTGGGGTTTATCCACCCATTCCCATACATGTTGGATCAGACTGACGCCTGGTGAGTTTAGAAGTCAAGTCAACCTCCAGGACTCTTTGCCATGTTCCTCACGATATTTCAGTGTTGAAAGATGTATTATCCTGCTGAAATGAGCCAACACAATGAGGAAACACCACTGGCAAGAGGGCAAAAAGCTTTCCGGAGGTTTATGGGACTTAATTACATTGACATTTGTGAAAGAACCTGAAGGGTTGAAATTGCTTCATACTAGAAACAACCGCTTTAGAAAGGCTCTGACCTGGTTCCTCAGGATTCTTAACTCTTTATTCTCTGCTCCCTCCTCAGCTTGAAGACGAGCCAGAGAACAAAGCACCAGATGAGGTAGAGGAGGATGCAGAGGAGGCATCGGGAGACGACGATGAGGATGATGAGGATGTTGAGGATGTTGAGGATGTTGAAGATGAAGATGAGACCTATCCCGGTGACCTGGAAGAGGAGGTTTCAGCGGCGACCAGAGCCAAGCAGCTGCGAGAGCGTCTGAAGGCGTCGGCGCGGAAAGTCCTGCGGGACCTGGGGAGGGTCCTGGCCGTCAGCCTGCTGGCTCTGGCTGGTAAGAGCTCGCGTTTCAACCCGGAGGTCGTCAGGGTGTTTACATTCTCCTTCACCGCCGGAGGCGTCGCTCGGCGGCCACAACTGACAAATTATCTACAAACACCAGGCAAGTGGCTGTCAGGAAGCTGAGGGGTGCTGTCTGTGGCTGCTGCCTTCAATTTCGAGCTCAGAGGAAGTGGGAATGTCAGAGCAGATAGTCTGCTGGAGGTGCAATGACCGTTTGTACCGGTTGGATTAATCCGTTTTTATCTCCAGATCACTGCAACCGCCACACAAATTCACACAACTGATCCCAGTCAGTGACCTGAGGAGGGAGTCCGCTGTCCTGCCACTCAGTCGGGATTAAAGCGAATGTCCAGCTCGCCATGCTCACAGTTTGGCAGGATGCTTGGAAAAAGTTAGCTTCACACGCTCCGTTAGCTTCGCCCCATTTTCAGACGTTAGTTAAAAACACGGATTTCACTTATGTGGCTCTTTCACGCCGCTTGAGCAGCCTAGTGTTTGACACGACTGTCAACCTGCGGAACATCTGCAGAGGTATTCAGAGTGATGGGGAACAGATATGGAAATAAATCAACCATCTCCATAGAAATCCTGGAAGAACAGGACAAACTGCTCCTGTGAGGCGAAACCAGCCAAGGAAAGTCACTGACCTGATGCAGGCCGTGGAAAAAGTGTTGGCAGAGCTCACAGAGCCGGGAAACCGGAGCAATAAAGCATCCCTCAGTACCCAGAGTGACAGAGAGCTCTTACCTGACTCTATCAAGACAGACTGGCTCAGATTCACGCTGAAACCTGAAAACAACGTCACTTCAGACACTCTGAAGTTCCTGGAAACCAGGAAGAACTCCAAGGTACCCCTGAGCAACTCAAAGCCTGCAGCGCTCGTCTCTCCCTGATTCAGTTCTGAGCCAAGAGAAGTTTCTTTGGAGCTTCACAGACAAACGTGGGATTCTGTCCACATGTCACAAACAGTGCAAAGCATTATGGGACTGATCCACTGAAAAGAATCAGGTCACCTCTTAGTGCATCTAAAGCAACACAACATTCCACTGACTTCATTCAGTGTTCATAGAGGTCCGGACGAGGCGGAGACTACAGACTGCAGCTTACCTGTTGAGTCCAAACAGAACACAGAGATGAGAGTTCTCATGTTTCCAGGGAGGAGCTGGACCTGGACCACCTGCAGAGCCAGGTAGCTGGACTTCATGACCCGAAAGGTTTAGGAACAGAGGAGGAACCTTTCAGCTGTTTACCTCAACATTTACCGTTCTTCTTTATGCGTTTCATTAAAGAAGAAGGAAATTCAGTGGCTGGATTTTTCTGTGTGCCGAGTCAAGATCATCCAGAATGTTCCAGGGTTACTGGGTGTGTGTATTGAAGAGTGTGTTTCCTTCCAGGCATCACACTCCCCTCAGCCTTCTCTGCAATCTACTTCCTGCTCTTCATCGGCGTGTGCACATGGTGGGCGTGCCATTTTCCCATCAGCCACCTGGGCTTCAACGCGCTGTGTGTGATGGTGGGCTTCTTCACCGCCGGCCACATGGTGTGTCTGTACCTGTACCAGAGTCTGCTGGCCCAGGCCCTGTTCCCCCCTCACAGTCTGTGGGCCAGGTAAGACCCCCCCCCCCGGCTGGCGATGGTACAGGCCGGTCAGCTGACCAGAGCTCCAGACCTCTTTCACTCCACAGACCGGTTTTAGGCAGCATTGATTGCTCTTCGGTAGGTCGCTCTTCACTCCCACTATGATGCCTCCTATACAGTGCAGTAGAGACAGATGATCTTCCTCACCAGAGAGGTCAGAGGTCGTGTTCCTCCCTCTGAGCCTTCAGTAACTTGACTGGAATGTGGAGCATCTAAATTTTGAGAGGATGCGTCCAATTAAAAGCCAAACGGAGGTTCAAAGTAAGGAGTGAGTGCGAGGCGGAGCAGAGGAGTGTGAGGAAGGTGTGATTGGAGCTCTGGAATGTGTGGAATGAATCAGCATGTTCCACTTCCTGTTCTCTGCTGTCACCCTTCAACAGGTTGGAGCAGATTGTCTCTGCAGGTTGTTTCTGTTTCAAGAAGTCAGGAAATAAAACTAATGTGGGTACAGTCCCAGTGGGACGGGCCCAGGGTGCATTTACCAGGTCAAAGGTTAAGAGAACAGCAGTGAGGAGCATATTAATGGATGGAACTGAATGTAAAGATAAAGAAAACTGAGAACTTTATATGAAAAACTGAGATTGTGTTTAAAGAATATTGTGAAAGGGATCTAAAAATAGAAGAATCAGATACAGTCAGTCAGAAACGAATCTGGAATCAGTCCCAGCCTGTGATAAACTTTGTAGAAGGATTTCAGGAGCTTGTTTTTGGAGCCAGAGGAGGAATGTATGAGGAGAAAGGAGCTGAAACCAGGCATGAAGCAGAGCCTCACTACTCTGATCCCCAAGTTATCAGCTGCTGCTCAGAGTTTCTGCTGGGAGAATGGAAGAGACGGTCTGAACAGAGGCCGGAGAGGAAAAGAGAAAATCAATAGGAATAGGGATAAATGCAAAAAAAAAAAAAAAGCTGCTACATTCTAGTTATAGATGGATACAACCACAGTATATTCAGATGGGGAACATCTAAGATGACAAGGTTATTAAAGATTATATGTCCTTCCTGTTCGCTCCAAATTTCAGACAAAATGAGCGATCAGTTAACAGTTTGATGTGATCTAGGACTTGTGATGTAAGTCATGTGGTCCAGGAACTGCCAGGGGGTGGCCCGGATCCCAGGTTGGGAACCACTGATTGAGGTCATGTGATGTAGGTCATGTGATGTAGGTCATGTGATGTGAGTCATGTGATGTGGGTCATGTGATGTAGTAGGTCAGGTGATGTGGGTCATGTGATGAAGGTCATGCGGTCTAGTGGGTCAGGTGATGTAAGTCATGTGATGTGAGTCATGCGATTTAGTAGGTCATGTGATGTGTGTCATGTGATGTAGGTCATGTGACGTAGGTCATGTGATGTGGGTCATGTGATGTTAGTCATGTGATTTAGTAGGTCATGTGATGTGAGTCATGTGATGTAGGTCATGTGATGTGGGTCACGTGATGTAGCTTATGTGATGTGGGTCATGTGATGTAGGTCATGTGATGTAGGTCATGTGATGTGAGTCATGTGATGTAGGTCATGTGATGTGAGTCATGTGATTTAGTAGGTCATGAGATGTGAGTCATGTGATGTAGGTCATGTGATGTGAGTCATGTGATGTAGGTCATGTGATGTAGGTCATGTGATTTAGTAGGTCATGTGATGTAGGTCATGTGATGTGAGTCATGTGATGTAGGTCATGTGATTTAGTAGGTCATGTGATGTAGGTCATGTGATGTGAGTCATGTGATGTAGGTCATGTGATTTAGTAGGTCATGTGATGTAGGTCATGTGATGTGGGTCATGTGATGTAGGTCATGTGATGTGAGTCATGTGATGTAGCTTATGTGATGTGGGTCATGTGATGTAGGTCATGTGATGTAGGTCATGTGATGTGAGTCATGTGATGTAGGTCATGTGATGTGAGTCATGTGATTTAGTAGGTCATGAGATGTGAGTCATGTGATGTAGGTCATGTGATGTGAGTCATGTGATGTAGGTCATGTGATGTAGGTCATGTGATTTAGTAGGTCATGTGATGTAGGTCATGTGATGTGAGTCATGTGATGTAGGTCATGTGATTTAGTAGGTCATGTGATGTAGGTCATGTGATGTGGGTCATGTGATGTAGTGGGTCATGTGATGTAGGTCATGTGATGTGAGTCATGTGATGTAGGTCATGTGATGTGGGTCATGTGATTTAGTAGGTCATGTGATGTAGGTCATGTGATGTGAGTCATGTGATGTAGGTCATGTGATGTGAGTCATGTGATGTAGGTCATGTGATGTAGGTCATGTGATTTAGTAGGTCATGTGATGTAGGTCATGTGATTTAGTAGGTCATGTGATGTAGGTCATGTGATGTGGGTCATGTGATGTAGTGGGTCATGTGATGTAGGTCATGTGATGTAGGTCATGTGATGTGGGTCACGTGATGTTAACATGTCTTATATGTCGTGGTCCCTGTCTTCTCCCTCTCTGCAGACTGTTTGGTCTGAAGGACATCATCGTACCAGGAAACTGCTCCCTGCCCTTTGAACTCACCCTCAACGCCGATCACGACTGGCCGGTTTACGTGAACCCGGGAATCCTCTTCCTCCTCTACATCACCATCGTGACTGTTCTCAAAACTGGATATCATGGAACTGTAAGCCAGGTGCGATGCACGTTACCTCCACGTGCACGCTGGGGGGTCAACACCTTCTGACCTCTCCCTACTTCTGCTTGTGCTGCATGTGAAACATAGATTGGTGTCATTTTGCTCTTTGCTTTATTCATTTGAATGTCTTGTTTGTTTTTTTATGCGTTCAGAATAAATAGACATGAGACGGTGACCCTCCTGTAGCAGTTCCCCTCCGTCACCACGGTGAAACAGGACAGTTTGGTGTGTTTTGTCCCCAGAAGCAGCAGCAGCAGGAGACGAGACAGGAGTCCAAGGAGGAGCTGCTGGAGCTGAGGGCCTGGAGCCAGGAGAGACAGGACGCCTGCGAGGACGACACCCAGGTACACCCTCAGCAGGTCTTCAGCCAGGGCCTGGTCCTGCTGGTCAGTCAGAGCCTGCTCTGGCTGTTCAGTTAAAACAGTGTGTGTGTTGTTGTGTGTAACAGTGTGTGTGCTGTGTGTTGTTTCAGCTCATGCTCCTCTCAGTGGCTTCAGACGGTGGAGGACCCGAGTCTGCACACAGTCGGCCTGATCTGGGTACACCAACCTCACATTTCAACACTATGCACTCATGTGCTGCTTGACTTGTGTGTGAACTGCAGTTCTTGTGTAATAATACTGTTATGACACGTAATGCTGTAATAACACGGCAATAAAGCTGTAATAACGCTGTAGTAACGCTGTAACAACATCAAGGAGCTGCTGAGAAACACTGAACTGCTTCGTCTCAGTTCAGATTTCCTGCAGACGAACCTGATCTCCTCAGAGGAAACAATCACACCTCTTTTCATGAGGGACGACACAAAACACACAAGAGCTTATTTTTGGTGTTTCATCTCCAGAAGATTCAGATGAGAGCATGAACTGTATGAGATGAGAGCTGCAGTGGGTGTCAGTGGTTTGGACGGTGAGCGTCAGCCGGACGCTGACGTGGTTGTCTGGTTGCAGGAGCGAGCGCGGCGCCCCGGACCGGTCCCACCGAGAGCCCCTTCTACCTGCTGGGGAAGGTGGTGATGCAGCAGAGCTACGTCTGCGCCCTCATCGCCATGATGGTAACCAACGCCCGCAATTACAGTCGCATGACGAGAGGCGGAGGCCGGAGGCCGGCGTCACAACCACTGCTCTACTGTCCGCCTGTTGTTGATCTGGTTGTTTATCTGCTTGATCTGGGGGGTATTGCACAAAACCAGGATAAGGGATTAAGCCGAAAAACTGTGGTTATCCTGGATGAAGTTAGCCTCAAGTCGGACGAGTTACCATGGTGACTGACTCTCTGCAGCTCGCTGCTCCAGACCAGGCTAACCCCCAGGCGCTGGCTCTGCTGTCAGTAATGTGAGGAATGAGCGTGGTTTACAGCATTGCCATGCTTTTTCTACACATTACAGTATTTAATCATCCTGTCACCCACGTCTTACAACTATAGTCATCGCATTTGCTGGTTGACCGTAGTATTATTTATTTACACAGATTATATGAAGTCAAAAATAACTTTTAAGAAATTATAACATTTAAGAATCCTTTCTTTATTAACACAAGTCCTACAATAAAAGGTTTCAAATTATTATAAAGAAAATGGAAAAAAAGCAGACCTTACTGAAATTGGTACTAAACCAAACTGATGTAAAAAGTAAAAAACAACCCTAAAGCTACAGAATGAGAAAGAGGAGAAACAAAGGAAAAATGAACAGACCGCACCACTGAAATGGACTAGGTGTATAACAGACAGCATCGTTTTGTCTGAACTGGCTCCTGAAAATAGGAAAATCCTCCTATTTCAGGACTCCAGCTTTAGGAGTGAACGGTCCCACATCATTCTGACTCCACTCTTTTAAAGGCTAAAATCAGACAGAAATTCATTCTCAGAAGAAACAGATTCATCACTTCGTTTGATAATTGCTCTTTGGGCGACACTTCAGTAACTGACCAGACTGCAGAGTATTTCTATGTCTGGTTTTCACCTGCTGCAGGTTCTGTTCTGGCCAGACAGGTTTGTTCTTCATGATGAGGGATGGAACAGAACACAGCAGGAGAACAGCTGATTCCATAGAGAACACGACACAGAGCTGAAATTTTCTTTGATCTTAATTCTACATCACATAACCCGAGTACCGTGCACTCCTCTGGGCCACATTAAAGAAAACACCAGGACTTGAAAAGTCCTCACTCCATCCTGGACCTGTACTGAGGACAGGGTCTGTGGAGGACAGGGTCTGTGGAGGACAGGGTGTTAATGGGACATGTTGAGCCGGTCTTATTACCTGCCAGGCTGTGTCCCTCCTGCTTTACAACAGTCCTGTTCCTTTCTTGTGGATTCTATGTTTTACTTCTTATAGTTGAAGGAGCGCTGCCTGCTGGTCTTGTGTCCTTGTTCCATTTTCAATCAGTGATTCTGGGATCGATCTCCTGGTCTTCGTAATAACGCTGTGAACTGATCCTGATGATCCACACCGGGCTGGACTAGCCGCGTCTTTTCATCCTGGTTCTGCAACCGTGCAACCGATTAATTAGAGAAATCGCTGACGAGGCTTATTCAAGCCGCGCCTGCTCATTTGTCCTGGATGGATTTATCCTGGTTTTGTGCAACACCCCTCTGACTGTTGTTCTGACTGTTGTTCTGACTGTTGTTCTGACTGTTGATCTGGTTGTTGTTCTGACTGTTGATCTGGCTGTTCTGGTTGATCTGGCTATTGATGTGGTTGTTGATCTGGCTGATTTACCTGCTGTTCTGACTGTTGAGCTTGTTGTCCTGGCTGTGTATCGTGTTGTTGTTCTGGTTGTTGTTCTAGTTGTTGAACTGGCTGATCTGCCTGTTGATCTGGGTTTTTTTGTTGGGTTTTTTTTTTAATCTTTTTTTGTATCTGACTGTTGATCTGGTTGATCTGGCTGATCTGCCTGTTGTTCTGGCTGTAGATCTGGTTTTTGATGCGGCTGTTGATCTAGTTGTTGTTCTGGCTGTTGATCTTTTGTTGATCCAGCTGTTGATCTTGTTGTTGGTCTGGTTGTTGCTCCAGTTGTGGATCTGGCTGATCTACCTGTTGCTCTAGCTGTAGATCTGGATTTTGATCCAACTGTCGATCTGGCTGTAGGTCTTGTTGTTGGTCTGGCTGTTGATCTTATTGTTGATCTGGCTGTCGATCCAGCTGTTAATCTTGTTGTTGGTCTGACTGTTGATCCAGCTGTCTGTGCTGTGCCCCCCTCCTGACTCCAGGTGTGGAGCATCACCTACCACAGCTGGCTGACCTTTGTGCTGCTGCTCTGGGCCTGTCTCATCTGGATCCTGCGCTCCAGGTACTGTTTGACACCGAGGAGCTGCTCACACTTATTGTTACAGACGATCCATTCATCCAGTCCACTTCCTCTGAGACCACCACCTGCTCCCGAGAGCGTCCAGGGTTTCCCCAACACTCAGCTGTCCGTCTGGTTTCTAGAAGACAACGAGGAGTAACTCGGACCCTGTTTTTTCCTGAAGTGCTGTGAGACTTTGCTAAAGTGTGTGTGTGTGTGTGTGTGTGTGTGTGTGTGTGTGTGTGTGTGTGTGTGTGTGTGTGTGTGTGTGTGTGTGTGTGTGTGTGTGTGTGTGTGTGTGTGTGTGTGTGTGTGCGCGCTCCAGACGCCACGCCGCCACGCTGTGCTCCCCCTTCATCCTGCTGTACGGCCTGGTCCTCTGCTGCCTGCAGTACGTCTGGGCCATGGAGCTGCAGGCCGAGCTGCCCACCACGGTGGGCACCATGAGCCTGAAGCAGCTGGGCCTGGACCGGGCCCAGTACCCCTGCCTGCGCCTGGGGGCCCTGGTGAGACCGGCTCCTCGAGGAGCACTGATTCCTTCATTCTAGCAGTGACAGCCTGTAGACATCACCCCAGAGTGTCTGGGCACAAAGCCACTCTTTGACTTCATTGAAAGGTTGAAATCCCAAATCAGAGAAGGATGAGAGACGTGTTAATGCTGAGTGATCTGTTAATGCTGAGTGACCTGTTAAGGCTGAGTGACCTGTTAATGCTGACCAGCAGCCTGTTTCCTCGGTTTCCGCTCAGCTTCTCTTCACTCTGACCTTCTGGCTGCTGCTGCGTCAGTCGGTGAAGGAAAACTTCAGCAGGAAGAGGAAAACCACCGCACCGCTGCAGGAAGTCACTACTGGAGGTCTGGACCACACACACACACACACACACACACACACACGACACAGACCAGTGACCGTCCCCCCCCCCCCCAGATGAAGCCCCCCCCAGCGACTCGGTGCTGAAGGTGCTGGGCGGGATGGTGATGAGCTGCTATGCCAAGTACTGGATCTACGTGTGCGGAGGGATGTTCATCATGGTGTCCTTCGCCGGGAAGCTGGTGGCCTACAAGATCGTCTACATGCTGCTGTTCCTGCTGTGCCTGTGTCTGTACCAGGTGAGACCCCGCCCCCCCCGGCCCCCCCGCCCTGCCGGAGCTCCTCTCTGACCCCGCCCCCCTCCGCAGGTCTACTACTCGCTGTGGAGGCGTCTGCTGAAGCTCTTCTGGTGGCTGGTGGTGGCCTACACCATGCTGGTGCTCATCTCCATCTACACCTTCCAGTTCGAGGACTTCCCTGGGTACTGGAGGAACTTCACCGGCTTCACGGAGGACCAGTGAGTCTCCTCACACGTCTGATAGACAGATAGACAGATAGATAGATAGATAGATAGATAGATAGATAGATAGATAGATAGATAGATAGATAGATAGATAGATAGATAGACAGATAGATAGATAGATCCTTATTGTCACTATCAATGCTTCTTAGGCAACAGGTATGTACTGTGGCAGGTGAGTCTGCTTCAGCTTCCTGAGGAAGTCCAGTCTGTGCTGTGCTGCCCCCTCCTGGCAGGAGGTGTGAACAGCCCAGCTGAATCTGAAGCTTCCTCTCCATTGATGCGGAGGGCCGGGTGCTCCGGGCGTTTGGTTCTCCTGAAATCCACAATCAGTTCCTTGGTTTTGCTGCTGTTCAGGTCCAGATTGTTACTGTGACACCATGGTTGCAGAAGCTGGATCTCCTCCATGTAGGCCGTCTCGTCGTCGTCTGCGACGAGTCCTACGACGAGTCCTACGACGAGTCCTACGACGGTGGTGTTGTCGGTGAACTTGACGATGGTGTTGGTGGAGTGGCTGGGGACGAGGGAGTACAGGAGGGGGCTGAATCTTGGACTGTTGTTGCTGCTGAAGTGTCCTCAAGGCGCCGCTGGACCTGCTGTCCTCTCTGATGCCCTCCTCAGGTGGCTTCGTGTCCTCCTGTAGGCCTGCTGGTCCTGGATCTGAAGCTGAGTGGCTCTGAGCAGGGCAGGTCCCAGTTAACCCAGGGCTTTAGATCGGGCAGCACTCTGACCGTCTGTCTCAGTCACACACTCAGCACAG